>NW_004949098.1:14744936-14748041 GCF_000317375.1 Microtus ochrogaster
AGAGAGAGAGAGAGAGAGAGAGAGAGAGAGAGAGAGAGAGAGAGAGAAAGAGAGAGAGAGAGAGAGATTTGCCAAGGAGATGGAAAAGGAGGAGACTCAGGCTGGAAGCTGAAAATCAGCTTGCCTCAGTGAATGGCGAAGGGAGTGGGTATGGCTTGCCTTTTAAAAAGATAGCACAGATCATTACATTGAGCTGGCCTCAAACTCAGAAAATCTGACTGCCACTGCCTCTGCCTCTTGACTGCCTCTGCCTCTTGACTGCTTGGGTAAATGGTGTGCACTTGAATCAAGAAGCTAAAGGTGGATACAGATTAAACATGGGTCTTCAATTTCAAAACATTTAAAAAAAATCCCTCACAGGTTTACACAACTCTTTGGGTTTTACTTAATTCTCGAGGTAGTCAGTTTGACTATAAAGAATAGCCATCACAACAACCAAGACAGAGGAAATTAGAAAGATTTCTTACCTGCAGGAAACAAGTAGAGCATGGCAGTTATTTCCAAAACAATGATTTTTTTTTTTTAAGCAAAGGAAGCATGCAATGCGGAGTATGGACACATTCACATAGAGGTCTGCCTGTTCCTAAGCATTCACATTTTTCAAATCCACTTCTGAAAATGATCACTATAGGGTAAAGGGGACAGCCAAAGAAACCAACCAATCCCTGAACACCCTGACCCTGAATCCAGAGCCAATGAAATAAACACACCCTGGATTTGACACCTGAACCAGGGAAAGAAACACTTTACCCTTAACCAAGTACTTAACTTTGATTCTGAAAATCAGAGTCAATCGCCGGGCGGTGGTGGCGCACGCCTTTAATCCCAGCACTCGGGAGGCAGAGGCAGGCGGATCTCTGGGAGTTCGAGGCCAGCCTGGTCTACAAGAGCTAGATCCAGGACAGGCACCAAAGCTACAGAGAAACCCTGTCTCGAACCCCCCCCCCAAAAAAAAATGAAAATCAGAGTCAAATAAACACAATTTGTCCTCAGAATGAGAGCCAGTGAAAGAAATATTCCTTGGACCTAGGTTTAGATTTTTAAAAAAGCTAAAATATCCCAGTGACAGAAACATAGTTTGGCTTTGAAATCAGAGCCATCCCTCACCCTGAACAACAAAAATTAACCAATTCCTGAACAGGAAAAACTACCCCATCGCTGAGCAGAAAAATTTCTCAGTAGGAAACTTCTGCCCTTAAAAAGCCTATATAAGCCGCTCTACCTGTTCAGTTTTAAGCAGTCCTTCCACACCCTGGTAGAGGCAGCCACTTTCCTGGACTTCTTCCCAAAATAATTTCTTTCTCAAAGGAATCTTGGGTGAAGATCTTCATTCACAGGCACAGAATAGAACAACCTGGCTGGCAGGTCCCTTTAGGTACTAAACTGAAAAACCTTGCTGAGGCATTCCCTTAGGGGGACTGAGCAAGGCTGAGCAGAAGAGAACAGAATAATCTTGCTGGTATGTTCACATAGAGGGGGATAAGCAGGGCTTAGCAGAAAATGTAACAACTTTTCCCAGGAGTAGAGGAGACTGCTATATTTCTGCAGTGGCTTCCCCTTTAGCAAATCATTAGCAGAAGAAGCAACATCTTGGTAGAAGAAAGGGCAGAAGAAGTAGATAGCTCTTCTAGGATGTTTCCTTAGGGAAACAGAGCAGAGCTCAGTCATAGCAGCTCTCCAGGAGAGGAGGGGTATTGCTATATCCTGCCAGAGACCATCCCCCACTACAGCCCAACTTCAGATAGCCTGAATTCCTAACAAGTAAGGACACATTTTCCTCCCGGGCTGAGATGTCCTATTGCAGCTCCAATTTCCAGTGCCTTTCTGTTATGGCTTTACACCTCCTGAGCTGTCCTACTGCTGTTCTACACCTCCAGACCTGTCAATGCTGATACTTGATCTAAAATATGATTGTATGAATGTCACAGTTCTCATGGATCACAAGATAGAGAACATAAATACAGAACACATCAAGAAAATGTCACCTAACAACACTTTATACTCTGTTCCTAGATGAACCACTATGATGATCTGTATTAACCTCAGATTAAAGATAAAGCTGTTTTTGCCTCTGGGCAGACTGGATTAGGCCATAGCTGCTTTCATGCAAGTCTGAAATGAGTTCATTTTACCTGGCTGCTGTCTGTCTCAGGATTGTGAAATCAATGTAAAGAATTTAATTATTTCCTTTTTCTAACTTTATAAAAATTTTTTAGTTATTGGTGTTTTGCCTGTACATGTCTGTACACAGTACCTACAGAGGCCAAAAGAAGGCAGGAGATGCCTGGGACTGGAGTTATAGCAAATTTAGCTACCCTATGAGTGGAAGCTGCATCCACTGTAATAATACCCAGACTTCTTAATTGCTGAGCCATCTATCTATCCCTCTTTTATTTGAAATGTATTTCTATAAATTGTTAATTAAAAATATTACATGATGTTCCACTTTTATCTCTTCAGTCCATCTATTTCTCCCTTTCCAACTTCTTCCATGTTAAGTATGGGTGAATACATATACTGAAATACACAAATATAACTTGCTGTATCCATTTTGTTGAATACGTAAATATATGGATAATGGACTGAGCAGGCTGAATTGGATAAAGAGTTGGGAAGTTTATCCCTGCCTGAGGCTAATTATCTCAAAGGGAGAAGAATTCTAATCTTTAACCAGCATCAGATGTCTGACCCTGATTAGTTTGGCTTGTACATGAATGAAAATCAAGTATATATAACTTTGGGTGGCAAATACTTTAGGCTTTAGGAGTTATGTGCTCTGAAGATTCTTCATCCATCTTCCACTTCAAGTTTATATAGACTCGCATTACAATCTGTAACTCTGGTAAACAGGATTCATACAAGCTCTCTGGTCCTCCCTGGTAATCATAAGAAGAGGAGACTTGAACAATAAAACTCGATTTCAAGCTCGGGGTGCTAGTGCATTCTTTTAGTACCAGCTCTCTAGTACACAGTGTAGCATAGATAATCAGCACCCAGACACAGATATTGGGGTTCTGTAGGCGTAAGTCACAAACAATGCCACAGCAGTTTGGAATTATGATTAATAGGGTATTATTTATTTAAAGGGGAAAAAACTTACAGATC
>NW_004949098.1:14752476-14753808 GCF_000317375.1 Microtus ochrogaster
TGGCCGCTTTTTTAAAGGGAGACCACGCCCCAATGGGCGGGTATCTCAGCGGCTATAGGCTGGAGGAGCGGAAGGACCTCCCGCAACAGGGTTCGGCCTGATGATCATGAAAACAAAACAGCCAAACTACTAGAGAGTTATTCAGACTGAAAGAGAGTGAGTTCCTCTCTAACACTAGGAAAAAGGTGTGCACCACCATCACCCACGTTCTAGGACTAATAAGTGTGGCCGCTGGGATTAAAGGAGAATGACACAACTGCCTGATCTGTATGGTTGAATAGTGTGGCTGTTTCGTGTTCTGATCTTCAGGCAAGCTATAGTAAATAAAATACAAATGAAGTATCACTATATTTCCACTTTTTTGTGTCAATAGGTGGCATATACCATCACCACCTGGCTTCTTGCAAACTAGGGTGGCTGCTGGAATTAAAGTTTTGTGCCACCACTGCCATGGCTGTTTTATATTCTGATCTTCAGGAAAGATTTATTCATTAAAATACATATGATATCTCTGTAGAGGCAGAAAGGTCATTGGGAGTACTAAACCTGTGCTAAATAGTATATACATGCATACAGACACAGACACACACACGTACACACTCACAAATAGAAAACTGAATAACACACAAACCTTTAAATGATTTACAGTGTGTTAAAAATATATGCAGGCTAAAAGTTCTTTTTTTTTTTTTTTGGTTTTTTTGAGACAGGATTTCTCTGTGGTTTTGGAGCCTGTCCTGGAACTAGCTCTTGTAGACCAGGCTGGTCTCGAACTCACAAAGATCCACCTGCCTCTGCCTCCCAAGTGGTGGGATTAAAGGCATGTGCCACCACCACCCTGCAAAGATAAAGTTCTTAAAGTAAAAAAAAAAAAACAACAAAAAAAAAAAGGAAGAAAGAGAGTAGTTGGGTGTGGTAGTACACACCTTTAATCGCAACACTTGGGAGGCAGAGGGAGATTGACCTCTGTGACTTCAAGGTGTGGCAGGATACACCTTTAATCCCAATGCCTGGGAGGCAGAGACAGTCGGATTTCTGAGTTCAAGGACAGCCTGGTCTACAGAGGTATTCTAGGACAAAGATATACAGAGAAGGCGTCCCAAAAAATAAAAGTAAAAATAAATAAAATACAAGTTAAAATAAAGCCACACAAAGATGGAAAATACAATGAGAATTTTCATACTGTATGCTATTATGCTCTTTGAATTGTTTGAATGCTGAGGAAGAAACATCAGCTTCTAAAAGATACTTGTTTATAAATGCTGCTGTACTAATCCAACATGGATATTTTGAAAATACTTTGACTTCAGAATTTGGATCTAAGGATATGAT
>NW_004949098.1:14754782-14775257 GCF_000317375.1 Microtus ochrogaster
CTTCTGGAGTCTTTGATGGAGTTGAAGAATAGATAGTTATAGTTGTTTGCCTTTGTTATGATAAAAGATAAAGTAGATGTAAATATTGTAACTGTAATTCTTGCTTTATAACTGTTTTGTTATATGTAATTTTGCTATGTTAAAGTTAAAGCCTTCCTCTTTTTGTTTAAACAGAAAAAGGGGAGATGATGAAGGTCATTGGCTAATAAAGAAACTGCCTTGGTCCATTTGATAGGCCAGCATTTAGGTGGGTGGAGTAAACAGAACAGAATGCTGGGAGGAAGAGGAAGTGAGCTCAGACTCGATAGCTCTGCTCTCTGATGCAGACGCGATGAAGCAAGCCACCACGTCAGACATGCTAAATCTTTTCCGGTAAGACTGGTGCTACACAGATTACTAAAAATGGGTTAGTCAAAATATAAGAATTAGTCCATGAGAGGCTGGAGCTAGTGGGACAAGGAGTCTTTAAATGAATACAATTTGTGTGTCGTTATTTTGGGGCATAAGGTAGCCAGGCGGCTGGGAGCTGGGTGGCAGGAAGCAGCCCACCGCTCCTATTACAACAATGGGTTTAATCTGTCCTCCCTTGGCCTCCTCTGCAAATGTAACTACAGGTATGTCATTTTTCTACTTGCATTAGGTATTTTATTAACCAAATTTGATTGTGAGTAGAGCTATATGGGAGGGTACAGGTCTTGGTTCAGTTATTAATATAGAGGAGGATGATATTCTTTGATTTCTTGCTTTCAGAAAGTAGGAAAACATATGTTTGTTTTAAAAAATTGGTCAACCTTTAATACTGAGAAGGAGGAGCACTGGATTGACATCCCAAAGTCCAGTTGAAGAGTGGAAGGAATGAGAATATGAGCATGGAGGTCATGACCATGATGGGGTCACTCACTGAAACAGTTTGCCTGAGCTAATGGGAGCTCACCAATTGCAGCCTGACTGGGAAGGAACAAGCATAGGACCAAACTATTTCCTCTGAATGTGCTTGACAGTTGCATGGCTGGGGAAGACTGAGGGGCCACTGGTAGTGGCACAAGGATTTATCCCTATTGCATGTACTGGCATTTTGGGATCCTATTCTCTTTGGATGTGTAACTTGCTCAGCCTTGGACCTTGTACTTCCACAAGGCAATATGTCTTACAATCTCTGTGGATTAGATGGGGTAGAGTGGGAGGGTGTGTGGAGAAGAGGAGGGAGTAGAAACTTGGATTGGTATTATTTTTAAATCTAATAAATTCAAAACACAATAAAAATATACAAAATAAAACTAGATAAGAATAAAGCCAAACTTTCCAGTCTTTAATGATGTCTAAAGAGTTCATATACAAGTTGAACCTAATTGGAAATTTCTGTGGATTTTTAAAGGCAGTAACTGCTATTTATGTACCATTTTTTAGAAGAAATGTCTCTTAAAAGAACTTAAGAGCAATAATGTCATATGTAACTTTGTATCTCATCCTGTTAAGGATTTTAGAAAGGTCGAGTCTCTTTGTTCTCTAGCTGGATCACAAGAACGCAGAGTCTCTTGAGCATTCTTAGGCTCTACAGAAAAAATTAGATCAAGAATTTGAAACTAAACAGTTATAAAGGAAATAAATGATTTAATTAAATCCACCACGCCAATCTGTAGTCTTGCAGCTCAATTAGCCTCTGTTAGCTTTTGTTACTATCACAGACTTTTGGACTTGACACCTGAAATATCCATATGAGGCCCAGTGAGATGGCTTAGCAGGTAGGTACTTGCTGGCAAGTATGACAATCTCAAATTGATGCTCAGAATGAAAAGAGAGCACTAACTCCATATTTGTCTATGTGTTTCAGCAGAATTTCATAGTCATTCTTGTTCAGTTTATGTTTAGGTAGTCATCCTGGTGAGGCATTGTGAGTACAGCTTCCAATATTCCTAGGAAACACAATCTCACTACACACTCTGTGGTCCTTGGTCCTTATAAATTTTCCACCACTTCTTCCTCAGTGATTCTTTTGCGTTCAGTACAGTAGTTGTTTTATAGTTGTTTTATCCATTGTGACTAGACAACATAACTACACTGAAACTGGTTGTCATATTTTGTAATCATCGTCATACATTGCAAAGAGATTAGGAGTGAAGACTACACTTACTTTTGTTTATAAGGTCAATTATTTATAATGTAGTTAGGGATTATGGTGGTTTGTAAAATGATTATAGATTCTCATTCAAGATCCATGATTTCACTAATCTTGGGTAGTTGGCGAGGCTTTCAGTACTAGGCTTTATTTCCCTCTGGTTGATCCTGTTATTTCAGATTATCTTATTTGTATGCAGTCCAAGATCTAATCAAGCATTTTGTTCAGAGTATATGCCTCAGTTTTTTAATCCCTGTATTTGAAAATATCCATTTCATTCTAGCAAAGATGCCAATGCCATCCTAACTTTTTCCATTAGACTGTTTTTTTCATGTGAAAGTGCATCTGAAAATCACTGATGGAGTAATGTCATTAAGCATGGCTGTGAAGCCATAGACTCTGAGTATTGTTTGCATCCATTTATATTTTTACATGTGAGAAAACAGCTATGTGGAATAGCTGTTACCTGTACTCTAATTGTTTATCTCATAAATACGTTTTGTTCTACTGGACAAATTTTTGGAGGGATAGTCAGGAAGGTGCTATCTAATTTTTAACACAGTCAGGTCCCATAGAGTTCCATTAAGAAGCTGTTTTAATCACAGCTTAGATTTATGGTTTAGGAAAACAGTTGAGTCAAGACTGGCTCAAATTCCATTAATATTTATGCGGAGAATTGCAATTACTTGTTTCTTGTATATTATTAAGCAAAACAAAGTTTCAAAAGAGTTTTAGATTAGATCCAATACCTTGCTATCACGAGGACACAACAGCTGAACTGCCTGGATAAGTGTGTAAATACAAAACCAGCCAAATTATTGCTAGCTAGCATGGATTAATTCCTTACCTCCAATCCTGACCTCAAGCTGTGAAGATCAATTCTGACTAGTCAAGACAATAGAAGATAATTTGACTCAGCAGTCCCAAAATAGGGTTGCAGGTATTTTTGAATTATTAAAACTCTTACAATGTCAGAAATAATTGGTTGAGGTATATAAGCTGAAGGAAAGACATGAGAGGATGGAACGATGAGAAAAGAAGAGCACGATGTAAACACACATGAGAAAATAAAGTCACTACTAAGAGAGTATGTGAGAGTTTTCCCCTACTTCCTACAAAGTCCTTAAATAGAAATTTTTTCTAAAGTGTGCTAATGTGTAGCATTAAGTATACAACACTGAAGCAGCTTGTAAGATAGGCTTGAAGGCTACAAGAAACCCTTCTTGACGGGACCTTAATTTATACAACTGGCTGGCCTCAAACTCACCAAGATATGCCTGCTTCTGCCTGCCAAAATCTGGCATTAAATGTGCATCAGTATGCCCAACCTATTCTTCAGTCTTGACCCCAGGATGACCTAGAACTCAATCTATCCTTCTTGGTCATCTTTCTAAGTGCTAAAATTAACCCAGAGGGTCAAGGGGTTTGCTATGACATTGTATGTCTTAATAAAGTAAGCTACACCTCTAATGTCCCGAGACCATGACTGCCTAAACAAGAGCTGAATAGGGACAACAATAGGCATACTAATGTGGACAAGGGAATAGGAACAAGACTTCAACTCTACACAAAGAAATACAAAGAATGGTTAAAACAAGAGAAACAGCTTAAATTTTAGTTTTTCTGTCAAGCTTCAGTTTTAATCTTGTAAATGAATCAAGTTCAAGGTAAGGGCATTCAAACAGTTTTAAAACTTCGATAGATTGGATAGAAACCCAAGCTTTCTTTGAAATGTATACATTATATACAGTTTATTTTTATGAAACTTTATCTTCTCAGAGCACTGCCATTGCACTATAAACACTACAGTTTCACTAATCCATATGTTTTTATAATAAATGCCAGATTTCTAACCATTTGACCCGACAAGTATGTCTATAGTTGACCTGTACAGTCATCTGCCCTTCTCACACACCCTGCCACTGCTGAACACTTGCACTTTCTTTGCAGGAACCTTAACATAAAAAAATTAGAACTGCATGGGCCTGAGAATTGTGTGTTGTTTTTGCACATCTTTGGCCCAAGAAGGATTCCTTGTTCCTTGGGGAGTTTATGCTATTCAGGAAATAGCAGTCAATATAGAATTATAATAATAGTATGTTAATATCTCATTTTTATAATTGTCAATTTTTATGGAATTTTCTACAACATGTTCTCCAGGATAAAATGATTCTCTAAGACACTCCTCCAAGCACTAGAGCCCCAGGGACATGGAAGCAGCCTCCCTATAGCTCCCAAATCCCCCATGGCATCTGCAACCAACTGAGCCTCAGCCCCGCCCCCACCTGAGGACATGAATATATTCCTCACAAGCTGAAGGGCCCTACTCTTTATAGACCATAGACCCAAAGAGGTACATGTAGTACTCTATTCCCATGCATAGGAGCCCACGATAGCTAGAAGCAGCATCCACTCGTACCCAACAACCCCCATGGCATCTGCAACCACCAGACCCTTGGCCCTGCCTACACACAGAGGTGCTTTTAAATTTTACCTGCATCTATCAGAGGCAGAGACAAGACTGAACCTGGAACAAGAGTGACAACGTAAGTCCCAGATTCCAACTTTACCCACTGAAGAAGGAGATGGGTAGATACCAGTGTAAGAACACATTCAACAAAATAAAGAGCAATATGTCACCACCACAAATGAATGGCTCTACACCAGCAAGAACTGAATATCCTAGTGAGATAAATCAGAGATAAGCAACCTTAAATATAACTACATGAAGATGATAGAAACTCATAAATTGTAAGTAAAAAATTCCCTTAAATAAATGGATAAAATTACAAGCAAAAAATGAGAAGAAATCCAAAACTACAAAATTTTAAACAGGTGAACAGACAACAACAAGACTGACAACAACAAATGTTTCACACAGGTTTCAAACAGTTCAAGACTTAAAAACTAAATAAGAGACAATAAAGAAAACACAAACTGAGGGAATTTGGGAAATGGAAAACCTGGGTAAATGATCAGGAAATATATAAGCATTCATAACACACAAAATACAAGAGATCGAAGAGAGAATCGCAGGTGTTGAAGACTTGATAGAAGAAGTAGATTTACTGGTCAAAGAAAAGGTTAAAGATAGTAAACACTTACAAGAAAATATCCAGCAAATCTTGGTTACCACAAAAAGACCAAATGGAAGAATGACAGGATTAGAAGAAGTCAAGCTTAAAGGTACAGAAAACATATTCACCAAAATCTTAGAAGTAAACTTTTCCCAACATAAGTAGGATATGCCTATGAAGGTACAAGAAGTTTACAGAACCCCAAATAGAGTGGACCAAAAAAAAAAAAAAAAAAAAAAAAACAAGAAAAGAAAAAAAAAAGAAGAAAGAGAAAGGCCCCTCACTACATACTAATCAAAACAGTAAACAGACTTCTCAATGAAAACTCAGAAAGCAGTAAGGTCCTGGATAGGCATTCCACTAACATTAAGAGACTGTAGATGCCAGTCCAGACTACAATACCCAGTAAATCTTTCAATCAGAATAGATGGAGAAAACAAACCTTCCCTGATGACATCAGATTTAAACAGTACCTATCCAATAATACAGCCCTACAGAAAGTACTAATAGGAAAACTCCAACCTAACTGAACCAACAATAACACAGGCAATGGATAACCACACAATAGCAAATTCCAAAGAAGGGATACATACTTATACTACCACAACCAACCACAAAATTAAAAAAGAAATCAGTTACTAACAATCACTGGTCATTAAGATATCTTAATATGTATAATATCAATTCACCTATTAAAAGACACAGGCTTACAGAATGGATATAGAAATAGGATTTATCCTTCTGCTGCATATGAGAAACACACCTTAACTTCAAAAACCAATATTACCCCAGAGTAAAGGGTTAGGAAAAGATTTTCCAACCAAATTGACCTAAGAGAGATGTGAGTATAGATATCCTAATTTCTAAGAAAAATAGACTTCAAACAAAATCTATTCAAAAGAAGTAAAAGGACATTTCATATTTTCATAGGAACAATCCATCAAGATGAAGTCTCACTTCTCAACATCTATGCCCTAAATATATGAGCACCCACACTTATAAACATTACTAAAGGTCAAATCACACACTTTAGTACCCAAATCTCCCTACTGTACAGGACTTCCAGGCAGAAACTTAACAAAGAAATTAAGGAAGTAACAGAAGTTATGACTCAAGTGGATTTTACAGACATTATGGAACATTCTACCTAAACACAAAAGAATATACCTTCTTTTAAACACCTCATGGAACCTTCAAAAAAATTGACCACATAATAAGTATCAAATAAAACCTCTAAAAGTACAAAAAAATGGAAAAATCCCCTGTATTTTATCGAATTAGCAAGGCATAAAGTTAGAATTCAACAAAAACAATGATAGCAGAAAGTCAACAAACTCAATGAAAATTGAACAATGCTCAAATAAATCAACCCTGAACCAAAGAAAAAATAAAGAAAGAAATTAAATACATTTATGAATTCAATGAAATTGGATATGCAACATACCCATACTTATAAGATACTTTGAAAGGAGTGCTAAGAGGAAAGTTCATAGAACTAAATAACTTGGAGAAATCTTACACTAAAGACTTAACATCACACCTACAAACTCTAGAACTAAAAAAGAAAATTCACCCTGGTGTAGTATGATGGAGGAAGGTCATTGGTTAATTAATAAAGAAACTGCTTGGCCTGATAGGTTAGAACATAGGTGGGTGGAGTAAACAGAACAGAATGCTGGGAGGAAGAGGAAGCAAGCTCAGAGACCGAGCCGCTGGTCCCCAGGGCAGACGCAATGCAGCCAGCCGCCAGGTCTGACATGCTGAATCTTTCCTGGTAAGCCACACAGATTATTAGAGATGGGTTAATCAAAATATGAGAATTAGCCAGTTAGAGGCTAGAGCTAGTGGGCCAAGCAGTGTTTAAAAGAATACAGTTTCCATGTAACTATTTCGGGGCATAAGCTAGCCAGGCAGCTTGGAGCTGGGTGGCAGGAATGCAGCCCGCAGCTCCCACTACAGTAGCAGACACCAAGAAATAATCAAATTGAGGGCTGAAATCAATACAACAGAAATAAAGAAAGCAATACAGAGAATCAATGAAAAAGAGTGGTTCTTTGTGAAAATCAACATGACAAACAAACCCTTATCGACATAAACCAAAAGGCAGAGAGAATATGTAAATTAACAAAATTGGATATGAAAATGGGGGACATAAGATACAAATAGAAAACCCAGTGAATCATCATGTCATACTTCAAGAACCTGTACACCACAATATTGGACAATTGTAAAGAAATGAACAATTTTCTAGAAAAGTTCCTCACATCAAAATTAAATCAAAAACAGATAAATGATTTAATAGACTTATAAAACCTATGGAAATCGTAGTAGTCATCAAAAGCCTCACAACAAGAAAAAGCCCAGGATCAGATGGTTTCAGTACAGAATTCTACCAGAACTTCAAAGAGGAGCCAATACCAATACTCCTCAAATTGTTCTACACAATAGAAACAGAAGAGATATTGCCCATTGCCAAACTCCTCTTATGAGGTGACAGTGACAAAACAAAGCGATGCAAACAAGAAAGAGAAGTATAGACCAATCTACCTCATGAACATCAATGCAGAAGTACTCAATAAAATACTCACAAACACAATTCAAGAAGACATAAGAAAAATCACACACACCCATAATCAAGCAGGCTTCATCCCAGAGATGCAGGAATGGTTCAACATACAAAAATCTATCACTGTAACTCATCTTATAAATAACATGAAAAAAAACCATATGATCATTTCATTAGATGCTGAAAAAGCATTTGACAAAATTCAATACCCCATCATGATAAAAATATTGGAGAGATTAGTGTCGCAAGGATCATATGCAAATACAATAAAAGCAATATACAGCAAGCCGACAGCTAACATCAAATTAAATGGAGAGAAACAAAGCAATTCCACTAAAATCAGAAACAAGACAAGACTGTCTACTCTTTCCATATCTCTTCAACATAGTGCTTGATTTTCAATTAATAACCTTAAAGCAACATAAGGAGATCAAGGGGATCCAAATTGGAAAGGAAGAAGTCAAACTTTTTAAATTGAAGATGACATGATAATTTACATAAGTGACCCCAAAAAACTCTATTAGAGAATTCCTACAGCTGTTAATACCTCCAGTGATGTTGCAGCATAGAAGATCAACTCAAAAAATCAGTAGCCCTCCTAAACACAAAGGATAAAGAAGCTGAGAGGAAAATTAGAGAAACATCACCTTTCACAATAGCTACAAATATAAAGTATCTTGGAGTAACACTAAGCAAAGAATTGAAAGTCCTGTTTGACAAGAACCTTAAGTCTTTAAAAAAAGAAAATGAAGAAGATATCAGAAAATGGAAAAATCTCCCATGCTCTTGGATAGGAAGGATCAACATAGTAAATATGGCAATGCTACCAAAAGCAATCTATAGATTCAATGCAATCCCCATGAAAATTCCAACAGAATTCTTCACAGATCTTGAGAACAATAATCAACTTTATATTGCAAAACAAAAACTCAGGATAGCCAAAATAATACTATACAATAAAGGAACTTCCGGAGGCATTACCATCCCTGATATCAAACCCTATCATAGAGCTACAGTAATGAAAACAGCTTGATATTGGCATAAAAACAGAGATATTGACCAATGGAATCAAATCGAAGACCTGGATTTAATCTAACCACTTTTGAATGCTTGATTTTTGACCAAAAAACTAAAATTATATAGTGGAAAACAGAAAGCATCATCAACAAATTGTGCTGCCATAACTGGTAGTCAACCTGTAGAAGAATTAAAATAGATCCATATCTATCACCATTCATAAAACTGAAGTCCAAATGTATTAAAGACGTCGATATAAATCTGACCCCACTAAAGCATATAGAAGACAAAGTGGGAAGTAGCCTTCAATGCATGGGCACATGAGACCACCTCATAAGTATAACACCGGTGGCACAGACAATAAGAGCAACAATGAATAAATGGGACCTCCTGAAACTGAGAAACTTCTGTAAAGCAAAGGACATAGTCAATAAGACAAAATGGCAGCCTACTGAATGGGAGGATATCTTCACCACAAGAAATTAGACATTAAATTCTAAATAACCCAATTAAAAAGAAATGGTGTACTGAACTAAACAGAGACTTCTCAACAGAAGTATTTCAAATGGAGAAAAGATATGTAAGGACATGTTCAACATCCTTAGCTATCAGGACAATTCAAATCAAAATAAATTTGACATACTTTCTTACACCTGTAAGAATGGCTAAAATAAAAAACAAGGGTGAGAAGATGTGGATTAAGGGGAATACTCATTCATTGCTGATGGGAAGGCAAACTTGTTTAACCACTTTGGAAATCAGTGTAGCAGTTTCTCAAAAAAAATGGGAGTCAACCTACCTCAGGACCCAGCAATACCACTCTTGGGATTATATCCAAAAGATTTTCAATCATACTACAAAAGCATTTGTTCAACTATGTTCATAGCAGCATTATTTGTAATAGCCAGAACCTGGAAACAACCTAGGTGCCCCTCAATGGAAGAATGGATAAAGAAAGTGTGGAATATATACATATTAGAGTACTACTCAGCGGTAAAAAAGCGATGACATCTTGAATTTTGCATGCAAATGGATGGAATTAGAAAACACTATCCTGAATGAGGTAACCCAGACCCCCAAAAATGATTATGGTATGTACTCACTCATAAGTGGACTCTAGCCATAAACAAAGGACATTGAGCCTAGACTTCATGATTCTAGAGATGCTAAGTAATAAGGTGAACCCAAAGAAAAACATATATAGACCGAACTAAAAATTGGAAACCGACAGGCTCGCCTGACAAAATTGGGAGCATTGGGGTGGGAGGTAGAAGGAAAGGGAGGAGAAGAGGAGGGGGAAGGGAGAGGGTTGGAGAGAACTTGAGGGAATGGGATAGTTGAGATGGAGGAAAGACAGATATGAGAGCAAGAAAAGAGATATCTTGAATGAGAGCACCATTTTGGGGTTAGCAAGAAACCTGGCTCTAGAAAAATTCCCAGGTTTTACAAGGATGACCCTAGCTAAGATCCTAAGCAATAGAGGAGAGGTTGCCTCACTGGCCTTGCACTGTAGTTAAAAGAATGATTATCTTAAATATCACCATAGAATCTTCATTCAACAACAGATGGAAACAGAGGCAGAGCACTGGACTGAGCTTCAAAGGTCCAGTTCAGGAGTAGAATGGGGGAGATTATGAGCAAGGAAGTTAAGACCATGAGGGGTTCACCACTGAGACAGTGTTCCTGAGCTAATGGGAGCTCTCCAACTCCAACTGGACTGGGAGTGAACAAGCATGGGATACTCCTTCTGAATGTGTTTGACAGTTGGGGCAGACTGAGGGGCCAATGAAAAGTGTACCGGGATTTGTCTCTACTCTATGTACTGTCTTTTTGGAATCCTATTCTCTTTAGATGTATACCTTGCTCAACCTGGATATATTAGGGAGGGCTTTGGACTTTCCACAGGGAAGGGTACCTTGCCCTCTATTAAGATTGAAGATGGTGGTGGGGAGGGTGTTTGTAGGGATTGGGAGGAGGGCAGGAAGTGGGAATTTGGATTGGTATTTTTAAGTAATAAAATAAAATAATAATTAAAAAATAAAATAAAAAACAAACAGTTGTATATTACCTCTATTTAAGTCATAGTACTTAAACATCCACAAATAGCACTTCGACCTCACCATTAGACCATGGTTAGGTGTCCTAGTAAGTTGTCTTGTTACGCATTTACACATGATGAACTTTCTCATTTTTCCTATCTAATATTTACCTTGATTATTCCCCTGAATAAATGAGATTTGATCAGAATCCTGTTTTGTCTCCATCTCCTGTGTCTCTGGTCCTTTTCCATTCTAGCTCACTTCCCAGGATCTCCGTTGACATACCCACATACCAGGCAAAGTGGCACCTAATATGGGGCTTGAGTGTGGGGAAATTAGTGAATAATGCTGTTCAGAGACGCAGGCATAAAGTGAAGTACAGTTAAGAGGAAGAGAAACACAGGAACCTGCTGTGTCTTCTTAAGCTTGGCAAGTAGACAGCGATTATGGGACAGGCAATTACTTAGCATGAAATGTTTATTAGTGAATTAAGACATGCTTTAAAGGTACAATGGGAAAAGGTTAAAATCAAACAGTCATGTGAATTCTTTGACTATATTAAAGATGTTTGTCCCTAGTTTCTGACTGATGAGACTACAGATGAAGAAAATTGAGAGAGTCAGAGAGGCTCCCAAAAAACATTATCAAGCATTTGAACCAGAAAAAAATTTCCTGTAATTTCCTTTTCTTTTTGGAATTTAATTGACGAACTTTTGTCTCAGAGGCATCAAGATTCTGTAGTTGCAAATGCTTCTGAGACAGGAGAAGAAATATTATTAAAACATAAGTGAGACAAGATAGACAAAAGGGAACTTTGTCAAAAGAATGACACACAAGGTATCAAAAGGATAAGGCAAAAGAAGGTGAGAACCTTATGTCCTTTGACAGTGATGTTGAAATATCTGACAAAAAGAATTAAAACTTAGAGGCTCCTAAAGTTAAGCCTTCCCTGCAGGAAATTAAGGAATCAAACAAAGATCCTCTCCCCATGTCTAAGTCAAAAGCACAAAAAACTCCAAGAGTTAGATATAAGGTTAAGTAACTATATCCAGCTTTAAAAGAATTCCTTCACAAACAAAATGATCTGAGTGAGGTGGACTCATATGATTTAGAGAATGAAGCAACCCAATTTCATAATTCAGATGGGTCATCACTTGCCCATCACTCTCTGGCATATAGCTCAGTCCCAACAGCACCTCCGTTGGCTTGTTCAGTAGTAGACCCCCAAAAGGAACTTTCTGATAAAATAAAATTCTTAAGAGAAT
This sequence comes from Microtus ochrogaster, assembly GCF_000317375.1. Taxonomy (NCBI): domain Eukaryota; kingdom Metazoa; phylum Chordata; class Mammalia; order Rodentia; family Cricetidae; genus Microtus; species Microtus ochrogaster. The sequence continues at coordinate 14,766,863 of NW_004949098.1, forward strand.
AGATAAAATTGAAACAGGAACATCAGGATTTAATTAACCAATTGAAGGGATTAAAAACAGGAAAAACCAATACTGAAGTCCATGGGACAGTTGGCTTAACTATCAGACACCCATGTAAGGGCTATATCCACCCTCTCTCCTGAAATAAATCACTAGAAATGGATGATCTAGAAGCTTTCCTCAAAACAGAAACTGTGGACGCTCAGGGAACAGTGTGTAAATTTTGATTTTAAACTGATTAAGGAATTAAACTTAGCTGTTTTACAACATGGAGTTATAGCTCCTTACACCACAGCAATTGTTGAGTTTGTGGCTTATGCCTGGAGACTGGCAAACTCCAGAAAGAGCAACCCTCAGTGGAGATGACTAGCATTCTGAAATAAATATGCTACTGTTTATACAATATATATATATATATATATATATATATATATATATATATATATATATATATATATAATTTCTGTTTTCACAAAGCCAAGAAATTCTTGTGAGTTCCAGGGAGCTTAACTGAAGAATCCAGGATAAACAGGTCAGATACATCCCCCCTCAATTCCCTGGTCCTAAATTTGTTTTCCTTAATTTAACTTTGTCCTCTGTTCTGCCAATACCTTAAACAGGTGTAAAGAACACCAGATATTTCCATACTGCAAACACTGGACAGCAGCAAAGAACCAGCTATGCTAGGATGTGGCCAGCATCCAGCCTTCTCAGGTTCTTCCCAAAGACAACACCCACAAATAAGCAGGAAGAAGTTTTGGGAATCTGCCAATCCAATTCCTTTAACCTGTGGTACCTAACCTCTCACCTTCCTATTATAAAAAAAAAAAAAGAGATGTAATGTAATGATTGTTCTGTCTTTTTAAAAAGACAAACCACACGCACTCCCTTCTGTGGCAGGCTGATTTTCAGCTTCCATCTCTCTTTTCTATCCTCTCGTTCTCACTCATCTTCTTCCATTCTACCTTCCCCTCCATAACTCAATGAATAAATATCCAACCTCACTCTGCATGGCATGCCTATCCATGTCCATGTTGCCCACTGCAGTGTGTCTCCCTGCCCTGGACCAGCCACAGCTCAGGGACCTGCAGCCCTCCCTGCATGGCACTGGCTGCTCTCATGGCCCACTGCTGCCACCACAGTGGCCCTCTACCACCCCTTGGGGAGCTGCGGCATTTCTGCTGCCTGTCGCTGTAGGTGATCTGGCAGTATTTTTAATAATCCATTACATTATCTCCTTTGGAGGTCTGCGTTTGTTGAGGCAAGCAAAGAAATTGCCAGATATAATACACCAGCTGGAAATGGATGGACCTTGGATATGTTAATTGGCAAAGGTAATTATGCTACTACAGATGCTCAAAGTCATTATGCTGCAGGACTTTTTCCCAGGTTCAAACCGCAGCAACATGAGCCTGGAAAAAACTGCCAGTTAAGGGATATATGAGCTCTACCCTGACCAGCATTAAGCAAGGTTAAGATGAGCCTTTTGCCGAGTTTTCCCATAGGCTAATCACTGCAGCAGGGAGAATATTTGGCAATACTGATGCAGGTGCACATTTTGTTAAACAATTGGCCTTTGAAAATGCTAATGCAGCATGTCAGTTGGTTATCCATCCATACAAAAGAAAATGGGCCTGACAGGACATATAAGCCTTTGCTCAGACATAGGAGCTGTCTGTCAGCAAGGTTTGCAATGGCTGTTGTGATGCAGGGATTTACTGTAAATCAATTATTGTCACAAAAAAATAAAAGTAAATGTTTTAATTGTGGAGAATTTGGACATTTTGCCAGGGATTACAAAAATAATAAAATTGATTTCACAAGAACATCTATTCCAGGTTTGTGAACCTGATGTAAAAGAGGAAAACATTGGGCTAGTAAATGTAAGTACAAGAGGGATGTCCAGGGTCAACCTCTGAACCAGGGAAACGGGAACAGAATACAACCCCAGGACTCCCAAACCCAAACAAGCCTTTGGGGCAATCAGTTTTGTTTCAGCAAACAATAATCCATTCCAAACCTCTTCAGAGCCACAACAGGGAGCACAGGACTGGAGCTTAGTTCCACCACCCATACAGTATTAACGCCTGAGATGGGAGTTCAAGTCCTTACCAAAAGATACTGTTGGTTTTATAGGTCATACCATCTCTACCATCAAGGTCCTTCAAGTATTCCCAGGAGTTATTGATAATGATTATCTTGGAGAAATTAAAGTTATGATGTCATCCCCCCAAAAATATTGTTACAGTCCCTTCCAGACAGAGATTTGCTCAATTACTACTTCTTCCCTTACTACCCACTTCAAATAAAGTTGTATTTCTAGAAACAATAAAGGTTTCTGGTCTTCATATGTCTATTGGTCAGAAGTAATATTTGCACAAAAACCTCATATGAGTTTATGGTTAGATGAAAAGAAGTTTGATAGACACAGGTGTTGATGTCACAATCATCAAAAAGGAAAACTGACCTGATACATAGTGTCTAGATACTACCATAACACATTTAAAGGGTATAGGTCAGAGCCAATATCATCAAGATTTCAAAAATCTTAAAATGGAGAGACCAAGAAGGTAGCCAAGGCAACATTCAATCTTATGTAGTTTCGGGACTGCCTATCAACCTTTGGGGTTGTGGCTTACTTTCGCAATTAGGGATCATTATTGTGCAGTCCTAATGAGATTGTCACCACGAAAATGTTTTAAAATGGATATCTCCTAGGCAAGGGACTTGAATAAAACAGTTCTATAATGCTGCAACTTCTTGAGGCCATGCTCAGAACTCCCAGAGTGGGGCTAGGACATTTTCATAGGGGCCATTGATGCTCCTATTACCCATACTGACAAAATCACATATATGACTAATGATCCAGTATGGGTCAATCAATGGCCCCTCTCTAAAAAAAAAAAAAAAAAAAAAACAAAACTACCTGCACTCAATATCTGGTACAGGAGCAGCTACAAGCTAGCCATATTATTCCTAGCAACTCCCCCTGGAACACACCAGTGTTTGTTATTGAAAAGAAGTCAGGAAAATGGCGCCTTCTACAAGATCTTAGAGCAGTCAATAAAACTATGGTATTAATGTGGGCCTTGCAACCAGGCCTTCCCTCACTTGTCACTATACCATTAGGGTATTTTAAAATGATTCTAGATTTAAAGGATTGTTTTTTCACTATTCCATTACACCTTGAGGATCAAAAGCATTTTGCCATCAGTTTGCCTTCTCTTAATTTTCAAGCACTCATGCAATGATATCAATGGTGTATTCTTCCCATGTCATGGCAAATCGTCCCATTCTGTGTCAGTTAATCTTTTGTAGCTTCAGCCATGCAATCTGTACAAGAGTGTTGGCTTCAAATGTATATGATTCATTACATGGATGACATATGAATAGCTATACAGAAGTTCTAAAATGCTATGATGAGCTTAAACCAGCTTTACAAAACAGAGGATTAGAAATAGCAACTGATAAAGTACAACTTAAAGATCCATATACTTATTTAGGTTTTCAGATGAGAGGGTCTAAAATTTCCTCTCAAAAACTCAAATTAAGATTAGATAAACTTGATGTAGGTGGGTCTTCTATCTATCTGTTGTTTCATTGGTTAATTTATAAAGAGACTGCCTGACTGCCTTGGCTTTTTAATAGGACAGAAAATTAGGTAGGCGAAGTAGACTGAACAGAATGCTGGGAGAAAGAAGCACAGTCAGGAGTCGCCATGACTCTCCTCTCCAAGACAGACGCAGGTTAAGATGTTTCCTGGTAAGCCACCACCTCATGGTGCTACACAGATTATTAGAAATGGGTTAATCAAGATATGAGAATCAGCCAATAAGAGGCTGAAACTAATGGGCCAAGCAGTGTTTAAAGAATACAGTTTCCGTGTAATTATTTTGGTTAAAGCTAGCCAGGTGGTGGGAAGTGACCTGCCGCACATTCTACATAAACTTAAGACCTTAAATGATTTTCAAAAACTCCTTGGTGATATCAACTTGCTTATGCTGTATCTTAAACTTTGCAAATATGATTTAAAACCTCTCTATGATATTTTACATAAGAATGCTTGTTCTGTCTCACCTTGTGAGCTCATGCCAGAAGAGAGAAAAGCCATAAGAATTATAGAACAAGTCATTCAGTCTCAATCAATTAACTTCATCAATTATAATCAACCATTAATATATATTACATGCAAGACTGTCCTTTCCCCAACTGCAGTTTTTTTTTTTTTTTGGCAAACTGCACCACTAATGTGGGGTCACTTGCCTGCTACGTCTAAGTGTGTCCTTGGTCCCTATTATCAAGCTGTATCTGACCTCATTGTTATAGGAAGAAAACAGGGAAAACATTTCTTTGAAAGAACCTGATGTCATTAAACAGCTGTATACTAAAGAACAGATTGATTGGCTTATGCAAACAATGGATATTTTGGCCCTTAGCTTTAGCCTCTTACAGCAGCATTTTAGATAACCATTATTTTCCTGATAAATTCATAGATTTTATCAATAGACACAAATTTATTTTTCCTAAAGTCACATTCCTAGACCCTATACCAAATGCCTTCTTGGTTTTTACTGATGACTCTTCCATTGGAATTGCTGCCTATGGTTGGAATAATCAAACCACCCAGTTCCAGGCTGCAGGTTCTTTGGCACAAATTATAGAATTACAAGCTGTTATTGCAGTCTTCTCAGCCTTTTCAAATCAGCCCATAAACATTTACATAAATGGCATTTACCTTGCTCACTTTGTGCCACTACTAGAAACTGGGGCACAAATAAAAGATACTTCTCAGGATGGAAAGCTTTTTTAAGGAATTACAGATTTGAATCAGAAAAAATTTTCCCATTCATGTTTCCCCAAACCCTTTGTTGAGGGTAATCAATGTGCTGACATGGCCACTCGTACACAACTCCTTGTTATGAAGATAAGTCAACTCTACTCAACAAATAAAAACATATTATGATCCTGCATATACTAGTGCTGCCTTTTCTAGGTTTTGTAAACAACCCTAATATCTCCCATTTTATGGGGATTCCTTATAACCCCCAGGGACAAGGCATAGTTGAAAGAGCACACCTCACGCTCAAATTAACACTGATAAAATAAAGAAGGTATATAAAATAAAGAATGGTACCCAACAAGTGTGTCACCCAGAGACATCCTATCTCATGCCCTATTTATCCTCAATTTTTTTCAAATTGGATGCTGATGGACGATAAGCTGCCAACTCCTTTTGACACACAGAAACTCAAAAGCAATTTGCCATGGTACTATGGAAGATCCCACAGATAATTCCTGGCATGAGTCAGACTGCGCCCTTATCTGGGGACGAGGGTCAGTATGCATTTATTCCAAAAACATAAAATCTGCTCAATGGCTTTCTGAATGCCTAGTTAAACAAACTGATAAAATACAAAATAATGAAAATAATGATCTAACAAAATTTAGGAGTGAAGTGTTTCCCTGGGAACAAATAATTTTAAATTTCAGAAAAAGAAATGAAGAGATGGACCATACTACAAGAAATATTGCTGCCTCTGATGGCTTCGGCTGAAGGAGGAGTTGGGCCACTGGCAAATACCCAAGACCTAATACAAGCTTTATTTTGCCCTCCTTGTGAATGTCATGGAGGTATTAGTAACTTGCCCCCTGCCTCCTTCCCATTAGCAGCCTTGCTTGGCTTATTATTTTCCTTTCACTAGGATCTTTTCTTTTAAGTTAATTGCATTTATGAAACAATAGGTGAATGAGGCAACTAAAATGCAAACTATAGAGGTCCATGATCATAAACTGGACATGGGTGACATTGAAAAATATGAGAATGTTTAGCAGGTAAGCTCATGTACTTGAGGTACCCAGACAATTGACTTTAAACTTGGTATGCAGAGCTTTATAGCCAGAGATGGGTAAAAGAATACACATCTCTATAGCTATGTTAAACATGTCACCTAAGACAGGAACAGAACCAAATGCTATTCTGTCTTCCTATGATAAGTAAGGATGGGACTACAGGAGCTTTCCTGACCAAAGACAGGAACAGCTCCAAAGTGAGTTTCAGCTTTTAAAAATCAGGGAGACTTACAGCTCCAAAGTGAGTTTCAGCTTTTAAAAATCTGGGAGACTTACTGAATTAGTTTTGCCCACCCTGTTGTGCTTAGCTTCTCCTGCTGTTCTGATTTGTCAAATACTAATTCAGGAAGGAGTTATTGCTCAACTATTACTGTGTTCTGAACATTCAGACTTTTCTGCACGTTGCAGTTAGAGAATTTCCACCTGACCATTAGACCATGGTTAGGTTGCCTAGTAAGTTGCCAAGTTACACATATACACACAAAGAACTTTCCCATTTCCTACCCTATATTTACCTTGATTATTCCCTTGATCCGAATTCTATCTTGTCTATTTCTCTTGTGTCTCTTCTCCTTCCCATTCTCTCTCCCCTGCCCCCAGGGTCTGTGCTGACTTAGCTGCAGGCCTGGGCAAATGATGATTGAACTTGGCTAAAGGTGAGATGGCTAGGAAATGACTCTGGGCAGTCAGGAAACAAACAAACAACCTCCCCCAACAGAGGACATAGAAATTTTGTAAAAAGTTACAGCTCAATCCTTTTATACAAAGTTGTCAAAAATAGCAGAGAAAATACAGACTAATCTATAAATGCTGCTATCAAAACTAGATATCCAACCAACAATAAGGCAACTAATATCGATATCCCACTTGATATAAAAATTAACTCAAAATAGATCAACTATATATTGGTATAACAAGTAAAATAATAATTGATAGAAGAAAATAGTTAAAGCCATTATACTATCTGTGAGTATTTGCTAGCTCTGGTCAGCACTATTGAGCTTCTAAAATAATGAGTAGTTTGGGAATGTTAATCATTTGTGGATATTTGTTTTCCATTTTTAATGCCAGGTGCCTGTCACATGTGATGTGAAGACAACCAAGACTCTATCTTTCCACTTTGCATTTCTGGGAGAAAACATTACCCAAACTTGACAGATGAGTGAGGAAAGTGATTGTTTATTAGCTTGGTATCAGCAGAAGCAAGAGAAACCTCCCATGCACAACTTGGTAGATAAAGTCCCTTCAAAGAGCAGTGGCAGTGGATCTGGTACAAAGTATTCTTATGGGTTCCCTCACACACTCCCTTGTACACCTAGCCACAGTTCTGTTCATATAGGGGTTCACCAGTTAGCCCCATATTCTAGCACCATATGCCGGTGAATGCCCCATGTTGGGCACCATATATCAACAAAAAACAACTCTTACCAGGGTATGGGCAAGGGAATTTAGATATATTAGTAAAGAATATGAAGAAAAAAATAATGAAACAGCAACCATAAAAAATACAGGGAGAGCATTCCTCTGACTTTTGAAATTGCCCATGCTTAATTATCCATATATTACTACACTGGAAAACAAAAGCAAGAATATAAGGAAAGACTTCTTTAACATGATTCAAAAGACAACTTGAACAGTCAATTGTTTTAATACTTTGAGGCATCAAGTTATTAGCATTATGTTGTTTGGGAACTAAGGCCACTCTAGACCAAGAATCCCAACGGCAACCATCATATTACCAAAAAAAAGGAGGAAAAGTACATGTAGATATTCTGAATATCTGTCAGGATAAAAACAGGCTCTAATTTTGGGCCTTCACAGGCAGTTGAGAGGGAGCCTTCATGTCTGCTGTGATTTGATATAGAATTACATCACAACAGGGTATGACTAGACTATTAAATTCTCAGCAAGTGAAATGAACAGATATTAATCCAGAGTATGTGTTCTCCAGTTTGTACTGTGACCTGATAATAAATTATATCAAGACAGAGTATGAATAGAAATTAATAAATTCTCAGAATGTGAATGCATACTAATCCTGAGTATCTGTTCTCCAGTATGTATTCGTTTTTTCTTTTGTAGACTTTTTGACATGTAGAAATTTGACCACAATGAGTACATTTATAGGTTTTCTCACCAATACAGATTCTTTAATATATTTGAAAACTATTGTGACATTAAATTTTGTAACACACTAAATGCATTCATAGAATTTCTCTCCAGCATATGTTCTTTTATACCTTCAAAGACCATTGAGAGATGCAAAGAATTTACCACACTGATTACATTCATAAGTTTCTTTAAGGTATGTGTTCTTTTATGCATTTCAAGATGACTGTGACATGCAAAGGCTTTACATTATTGATTACATACATTTGAAAATAACTACTACATGCAAAGCATTGCCACATTGATTAGTCAGATTCTCTCTCCAGTCTGGGTTCTCATATGTATAAGGAGATGGTTGTGATGTTAAAAGGCTTTACCACACTGAGTATATCCACAGGGTTTCTCTCCAGTATGTGTTCTTTTATGCCTTTGAAGA
>NW_004949098.1:14775357-14792701 GCF_000317375.1 Microtus ochrogaster
GTAAAGGCTTTACCACACTGATTACATTCAAAGGGTTTCTTTCCAGTATGTGTTCTTTTGTGCCTTTTTTTAATTAAAAATTTCTGCCTCCTCCCCCGCCTACCTTTTCCCTCCCCCTCCACCCACTCCCCACCCTCACTCCCCTCCCCCTCCTTCTTCAGTCCAAAGAGCAGTCAGTTTTATGCCTTTGAAGTACACTGCGATATGTAAAGGCTTTATCACACTAATTACATTTATATGGTTTCTCTCCAGTATGTGTTCTTTTATGAATGTGAAGATTACCTTGACTTGCAAAGCCTTTACCACACTGATTACATTCATAGGGTTTTTCCCCAGTATGTGTTCTTTCATGTATTTCCAGATGACTGTGACGTGCAAAGGCTTTACCACACTGATGGCATTCAAAGGGTTTCTCTCCAGTATATGTTCTTTTATGATTTGGATGTCTTTTGGGACATGCAATGGGCTTTACACATTGCTTACACTCATATGGTTTCTCCCTAGGATTAGTTCTGTTATGCCTTTGAAGATCACTGACACATGCAATGGCTTTAATACTTTGAAGGTATATGGCAGTTTTCCCTCCAGTTTGACTTCCTTCATGCCTGCAAGGATAATGGCACATTTAAAAGTTTTTTACTAAATTCAATACACTGTTGAATCTTATAACTTTAACAAATAATTTTTAAATTTGTTCCAATTTTTAAAAGGAATTAGATCTTAGGGTTTTATCACTGTGTTTATACTCATACTGAATCGATTTACTAAGGATGTTTGGAAACATCGTAGGTACCTTTGATGGTAAGATCCTTTATTACAGCAGTCACATTTACAGAATCATTTTTCTATACGAAAATTTTTACATATTTGAAGAGAATTTGAAAAGCTCAGATCTTTAATATCCTTATTGCATTCATACATTTTCCTATACTGTGAGAGATACTACATTTGCTAAGTGAGCTAGGACAAACAGAAGTATTACTTATTTCTAGTACTCATGGGGATTTTCTGCAATGTGCATTTTTTGATGTAGTAATATTGAAACAAGAAAACAGATTACTTAAATACTTGAATGATATTCGACAAGTATACTTAACATGGGGACTGCTACATATCTTCTAATTATTCTGATAGAGAAGTATGTTATGTCTTTCCATATCCCTATGCTCATAAGCCTTGTATCCAGAGTGACATATGATATACCTAGTAAAGGAAAAATAAATAAAAAGATTCCAATTGAATTAGCAGAGGTTGACCCTCTGTAATCATTGACTTTTGGTATAGGGATTAAGGTTTGCCCACAACTGCCCTTTCATTCTTGACTCTAATTGCACCCTCAATAAACTTAACACAATCACATCAAGTAAATGAGACACACAAGCTTCAATATGCACTATTTGCATATTAGAAACTCTTGGACACATACTTATCACCACTTCAATGTTTATAATTTTTGTAATGTGAGTGGTATGAAAAAAATTGATTGACAATTCTATAGCATAGTTCTCATAATGCTATAACTCAAATGGTGATAACTGTTAAGACACTGTTTCCACACCTTCTTTCTTAAAAGCATGGTGTTCAAATGCAATTCACACAGCTGACATTGAGGTACATGGTTTTGTGACAATGTAATAATCATTGATGCCCTTAAAGTGTCATTATTTATTACGTTGTTTTTGTTTAAAACTTCCAATACACACTACAATTTCTTCAGAGGAACATTTGTATCATCTTGCCCGTGAAAGTTACCTTTCATATCTTCTAGACCATTGAGAATGATTTTCAATATTATGGTCTTCCCAAGTGTATCCTAAAATATAATATCAGAAAATATATGTAATATTGAAAATGATGTAAAATTTTAGTTACTCTCTTCCCTAAACCTTAGAACCATGCCTGATTTATTCAATCAATGGTTCTCCTTTCTTAATCAAAATTAGATAAGAACATCAATAAACAATGAATCGTTGTCCCCTTATTTTGAAACATAAGAGGAAATTCAGTCTTACCTATAATAGTGAGATTCCTGTAGGTCTCCAGCATAACATCTTTGTAGACATTCTTCTGGGAAGGATTCAGCAAAGTCCACTCTTCCCAAGTAAAATCAATATGCATATCATCATAGGTCACTGCATCCTAAATTTTCCAATATACATGTACGATAGAAAGCATGATGATGACAACATTGTAAATCTATAATTCTTTGACAATATACTCATATAATTCTGCGGCTGATCCCCAATTATTCCATACCATAGACATTTTAATTCAGTCACCAAGTAACTTTTGAAGGAAACTAAATAGGATAATGTTCACCTCTATCATTTCTATACCCCTTGAATGGAATATCACCTGCAAGACAAATGCCTATAAACAAACATAGAGAGACAAGTAAAGAGATCAGAAGTAAAGAGGACACATAGGAAAAATTGAATGAACAATTAATTACTAAATACAAAAATGAAGAACAAGAAAGGTAAAGACTCATGCCTTTAATTCCAGCACTCAGAAGGCAGAGGCCTCTGATTTAAATGCTGTACAAATTTATTAATCATGTCCGGGACTGTCAGAATTAAATATTAAGAACCTATTATCTATGCAAAAACCAGCAAAAAACAAAACAAAAAACAAACATATAAAAATTCACAGAAAAATACATAGGTGTTTGGTGAAATTCCTGTAAAGCGTTATGCATTAACTCCCGCTCTGTATTCATCTTCCAGAAACCTGAAGTATGCTAATTTAACTGTAACATATAAAAAGCTTAACTGAAAGAACTGTGTATTTAAGTTAAAAAGTTATATATAAATGTTGATACTAAGTAATCCACCCAGGGCAGGAAAGAGGGCTCAAAAGGAGAACTCGCTGGCTTGCATATAGGTGGGTTCAATTGTCTGTACTGAAAAGGGAATTAGAACTATATATGAGAACAAGTTCTGGGTTTCTGGGATCATGTTTTGACTTCTTTGAGAACCAGGTATCCACACGGTGCATATATATATATATATATATATATATATATATATATATATACATATACAGGAAAATTCTCATATACAATAAAGAAATTTCATTTTATAATTTTAGCTCCTTTGTCGAAAATAGGTGTTCATAGGTTTGTGTGTTAATATTAGTATTAATCTGACCACACTGAACCTGATAGAAGAGAAAGTGGGAAGTAGACTGCAACACATGGACACAGGAGACCACTTCCTATGTAGTACCCCAGTAGCAAAGACAATAAGAGCAACAATGAATAAACGGGACCTCCTGAAACTGACAAGCTTTTGTAATGTAAAGGACACTGTCATTAAGACAAAAAGGCAACCTACTGATTGGGAGAAGATCTTCACCAACCCTGCATCAGACAAAGGTCTGATCTCCAGAATATATAAAGAACTCAAGAAACTAGACATTAAAACTCTAATAAACCCAATTAAAAAATGGGGTACTAAACTGAACAGAGAATTCTCAACAGAAGTTCAAATGGCCAAAAGACACTTAAGGTCATGCTCATCCTTTTTAGCGATCAGGGAAATGCAAATCAAAACATCTCTGAGATACCATCTTATACTTGTCAGAATAGCTAAAATCAAAAACACCAATGATAGCCTATGCTGGAGAGGATGTAGAGTAAGGGGAACACTCATCCATTTCTGGTGGGAATGCAAACTTGTGTAACCACTTTGGAAATCAGTGTGGCGGTTCCTCAGGAAACTGGGAGTCAACCTACCTCAGGACCCAGCAATTCCACTCTTGGGAATATACCCAAGAGATGTCCAATCATACTATAAAAGCATTTGTTCAACTATGTTCATAGCAGCACTATTTGTAATAGCCAGAACCTGGAAACAACCTAGGTGCCCCTCAATAGAAGAATGGATAAGGAAGGTGTGGCACATATACAGTTTAGAGTTTTACTCAGCAGTAAAAAAAACAATGATATCTTGAATGTTGCATGCAAATGATGGAAACGGAAAACACTTTACTGAGATAACCCAGACCCAAAAAGATGAATATGGTATATACTCACTCATAAGTGGATTCTAGCCATAAATAAAGGACATCGAGCCTATAATTTGTGATTCTAGAGAAGCTACATAAGAAGGTGAACCCAAAGAATAACATATAGTTATACTCCTGGATATTGGAAGTAGACAAGATTGCCAGGCAAAAGTTTGGAGCACGAGAATGGGGGTGGGGTAGGAGTAAGGGAAGATGGGGAGAGAGAAGGGAGAAGGGGAGGATGGGGAGAGCTTGGGAGAATTGGATGGTTGAGATGGAAGAACGGTGGATATGGGAGCAGGGAAGTAGATATCTTAATTAAGGGAGACATTTTAGGCTTGGCAAAAGACTTGACTCTAGAGGAGTTCCCAGGTGTCCAAGGAGATGTCCACAGCTTGTTCCTTGGGCAGCAGAGGAGAGGGAACCTGAAATGACCCTATCCTATTGCCACACTGATGAATATCTTGCATATCACCATAGAACCTTCATCTGGCGATGCATGGAGATAGAGACAGAGACCCACACTGGAGCACTGGACTGAGCTCCCAAGGTCCAAATGAGGAGCAGAAGGAGGGAGAACATGAGCAAGGAAGTCAGGACCACGAGGGGTGCTCCCACCCACTGAGACAGTGGGGCTGATCTATAGGGAGCTCACCAAGTCCAGATGGACTGGGACTGATAAAGCATGTGATCAAATCGGACTCTCTGAATGTGGCTGACAATGAGGGCTGACTGAGAAGCCAAGGACAATGGCACTGGGTTTTGATTCTACTACATGGACTGGCCTTGTCGGAGCCTAGTCTGTTTGGATGCTCACCTTCCTAGATCTGGATGGAAGGGGCAGGACCTTGGACTTCCCACAGGGCAGCGCACCCAGACTTCTCTTAGGACTGGAGAGGGAGGGGGAGGGAGAGGGGGAGTGGGAAGGAAATGGGAGGAGGGGAGGAGATGGAAATTTTTAATAAAGAAAAAAGAAAGAATATGTAAAGCTCAATAAAAATTAATAAAAATATTTTTAAAAAACTTACAAGCAAGAAGATTCAAACAGCAGGCTACTAAACAGCCTTGTCACTGAATAGTTATACTGAAACTTATGTAATACCACTATAATGGTGGTGAAGGCATGACAGCACAAGAAGGAAGCTTACCAGTTAGTATCAAATATAAAACAGTACACAAAGAACAAGAAATAGGTTGAGAGAATAGAGACTCAAATCACATCCCCAATGAGTAATTCCATCCAGAAAGTATTCTTCTACTAATGATTTCACAAGAAATCAGCAGAAAGTTACAAAGGAATGATACATATTCAAATGCTTCTTCCTATTTGGGGAGGTGTTCATTTTAATCAATTACAATATGACCTAGGTCATTAAAGGCTCATGGTCATCCATTAAGAATATGCTTTAGTCACTTCAATGATCCCCATACTCTGCAAAAGCCCCTAAAATATTTAATTGTCCAAAGTCTTGTGACACTGAAGGCAACCTCTTGACAGTGACATCTTGCAAAATCAGAAAATGTGTTACATCTTTGTAACATATGATATCAAATACCATTCACATTCCAAAAGAGAAAAATGGAGACATACCGAGGGAAGATTGGACCAAGGCAAAACTGAAGCACAGCAGCACAAACATCCAATCCTGATGCTCTATCTCAGATGCATGCAACTTCTGTTTCAAAGGACTGAGATAATCTTATCCCTCTAACTATTCATATATCACTCTCTTTGATTACCTCCACTCTCTAGAGACAGCTTGCTCTCCATGGAAGATGCCTTATTGTTTAGGTATCTCAACATCTTGTGGTCTCAAAATGCAACCCAGGATATTTCAAAATATTATTTTAAGATGTGTTTTATTTTCATAAGTTCTGGAAAATTTCTTTCAATGATGCAAAGATCTGTTGTATTCTTTTATGTTGTATTTTTTAACTCTGTGAAGCTCTGATGCTTTGCTTTTCTTAAGCACTTGATTTTGCTAACGAAAAGATGAACGGCTTGTAGCTTATTAGGAAAAGATATGAAGGTCTGGAAGGCAGAGAGAATACAAGTGAGGAGAAATCTGGGAGGAAAAAAGGAGGGAGGAACAAGAAAAAGACAGGACACCAGTGGCCAGCCACCCAGCTACACAACAAGCTAGACAGTAAGAAGTAAAGAAAGGTATATAGAATAGAAAAACATAAAAAAAATAGAAGCAAAAGATTGATAGAATAATTCATGTTAAGAAAAATGTCTAGAAACAAGCCAAGTTAAGGCCAGAGATTAATAAGTAATAATAAAGCTCTGTGATTTATTTGGAATTGGGTGTCAGTGTCTCCAAAGAACAAATCAACTGCGTACAATTTGGTGCAATATGGAGCTCAAAATTCATGGTAAAAATTTCTGCCTTACAAAAGAAGCCCTTGAGCAGGGGGCACATAAAATTTTAACCTTAAAAAGTCTGCAAGCAGCACAAGAATCAGATTTCCAGAAATATAAAGGCAGAATGTAGTTCCTGAAGCATACTTTCTACATGGCTGCAAGCTAAGTGGTTGGCTTTCATGAACAGAGAAGCAGGAAGAGACTGTAGCCAAAGTTACCAGCGGAACTCAATGCTGCACAGTAGTTTAAAGGCTTATGTTTTCAAAAAGGCAAAATGAGGTGGCTGGAGAAATGGCTCAGAGGTTAAGAGCATTGGCTGCTCTTCCAGAGGTCCTGAGTTTAATTCCCAGCAACCACATGGTGGCTCTCAACCATCTGTACAGAGATCTGGTGCCCTCCTCTGGCCTGCGCTCATATATCAAGGCAGAATCTTGTATACATAATAAATAAATAAATCTTTTTTAAAAAAAGGCAAAATGATATTCAGTTAAACAGGTTCAGATTGAATAAAAACCTGTAAAATATTTCCAGTGTATTTTACAATTTGCATAGGCTTTAAAAAGCAAAGACAATAGGTACAGACATTTATAGAAATAGATTTAAAGAATAGTAACATCTTTAAAAAGATAATAACACTAATAGAAATTTAAAAAGTCATGTAATGATGGAAAATACACAAGGAGTCAAGATCCTGTATTGTATTGTGTTGATTCTGACCTTTTTGATGGCTGATGGGCACCAGATAGCTGGTGGAAGACATGGTATTATAAACAGCACTGCAAAATTGAACCAATTTAGGTATTTTGGGTTATCTTTTTGTTACTATTGCTTTTATTGAGCTTTACATTTTTCTTCACTCCCCTTCTTTCTACTCCTCACTCCTACTCTCTCCTGTGACCCTCACACTCCTGATTTACTCAGGAGATTTGTCTTTTTCACCATCCAATGTAGATTCATATATGTCTTTCTTAGGGACTTCTGTTGTCTAGTTTATCTGGGGTTGTAGATTCTAGGCTGGATTTTCTTTGCTTTATGACTAAGAGCCACTTTTGAGTGAGTACATATTATATTTGTCTTTCTGGGTCTGGGTTACCACACTCAATATGTTTTTTCTAGATCCATTCATTTGCCTGCAAATTTCAAGATGCCATTACAATTTACCTTTGTGTAGTACTCCATTGTATAAAAGTGCCACATTTTCTTCATCTATTCTTCGGTTAAGGTGCATCTAGGTTTGTTGGTGGAAGAATTTAGTTGGTTCCCAGATGCTCAGCACCAAAATAAACACTCAGAAACAATATTATTTGAAATACTGTTTGACCAATATCTTAAGTGTATTTTTAGCTCACTCTTATCTCTTAAATTAACCAATTTTTATTATTTTATATTTTACCATAAGGCTCATGGTCTATCAACATGCTTTCAGGTGGTGGCTTACATCTTCCTCCTCTAGTGGCTTCATGATGTCTTTCTGACTCCACTTTTTTTCTCACAGCATTTAGTTTAGTTTTCTCCATCTAGCTCTATTCTGTTAAGCTATTGGCCAAAACAATTTCTTTATTCATTAATCAATAAATGTAGCACATATACAAAAGCTCTTCCCACACCATAGGTTCTTTTCATGTTCTGGCTATTACAAATAATGCTGCTAGGAACAGAGTTGAGCACATGTTCTTGTCATATACTTGAATGTCATTTGGGTATATACTCAACAGCGATATTGCTGGGTCTTGGGGTAAATTGTTTCCTAATTATCTGAGAAATCACCATACTGATTTCCAGAGCAATTGTACAAGTTTACAAGACCACCAATGGAGGAGTGATGTCCTCATCCCACATCCTTTCCAGCATAAGCTTTCATCAGAGTTTTTGTTCTTCACCATTCTGACAGGTGGAAGAGCGAATCTCAGAGCTGTTTTGATTTGCATTTCTCTGATAGTTAAGCATGCTGAGCACTTGCTTATGTGTCCCTCATCTGCTCAGAGTTTTCTGTTTAGGACTGTACCCGATTTTTGTTAGATTATTTGGTCTTTTGTTGTCACATTATTTTAATTTTAAAATATGAGTCAAATGTATCTGTTAAATGGATATAAAAATATTTTTGAGAAGAGGTTTTGCCTTTGTTTCCACAGCAGACTAAATTCTGTGGATTTTTTAAGGAATGACATTGATCAGGTTTAATCAGGGAAGACCTCCTGAATATTGACAAGTGATGACTATCAGTAAAGATCATAGATGCTCTCGCAACTACTTGGACTTTATCTCAAATTTTCTCAGAGAACCCTAAAGATGTCTTCACCCATATTTATCAAGAAGTAATCCAGAGAACATGACACCCACATTTCCAACAGATGAAATATGGTGGACTTTTGGATATTTGGTAAGCTATAGATACTTGTATTTTGATAAGTATTTAAGTTATTTTCGTTATAGTACATATATATTTTTATTATTATTTAAGGTATGGTATCTATAAAACACATTTAAAAGTATAAGATAAAGTTCTAGTTTTTGAAAGCTATTATTATAAACTATTTAGGATAATCTGGAAACTCAGATTAGTAGTTAAATGATGTGGGAAGGTCATTTGTCTATCTGTTGCTTTCATTGGTTAATTAATAAAGAAACTGTTTGGCATGATAGGTGAGAACATAGGTGAGTGGGGCAAACAGAACAGAATGCTGGGAAGAAGGGAAGTTAGCCAGATGCCATGCCTCTCTTCTCTGGGCCAGACGCCATGGATCCAGCCGCCAGGTCAGACATGCTGAATCTTTCCCGGTGGTGCTACATACATTAATAAAAATGGGTTAATCAAGATATGAGAGCTAGCCAAGAAGAGGCTATAACTAACGGGCCAGGCAGTGTTTAAAAAAATACAATTTGTGTGTTGTTATTTCAGGTATAAAACTAGCTGTGCAGGAGCCAAGCAGGACAAAAAGCAGGCCAGCCCACAGCTCCTTCTACAGTTAAACACTTATAACAATGAAATATAATGTTAGGAATATTTCCAGAGTCCTACAAAGATATATTTAGATAGACAAAAGGTTTCCAAACACTTAAAAGATGTATAGAATATGTTATTTTCTTGCTTAAAAATGATGGGTATTGAAGAAACTCCACTGGAGTTGCTTTCATTCTGGCAAGCCTAATCCCTGGTTGAAAAAAACCTGCTGCTACTTTGGGCTGCTCAACAGTGTTCTGTGCAGATTTTATATGCAGGATCAACAGGAAAGTGATAGCTGAACATTTTCAAAACAAGGCAGAACAATGCTCTGGGATTTCTGCTTCACAGAAGAGATGGCCAGACATTCTGCAGGATTCAGAGAAAAGTAATTGATGAGCTTGGCCACTACAAGGAAAGTCCTTCAAATTCCCCACTTCAGAGAAAAGTATTCTTGTCTTTTGAAAATGGATGGTTTAATGTTGGAAAAGAACATTGGTTGAATGTTCAGGTAGCTCAGTGTCTCTGTTAGGGAATATTAATTCCATCTCAGGTCTAGGATGGAGTTAAAGACTAAATAATTAGAGTTTCAGTTTACCATAGTTATGATAGCAAGTAATCTAAGTATCAAACTTTGCAGTTATTAAAATGAGATGGATCATGGAGTGTTTTTTCTGAAATTGATAAATACAAATGGACTGAACATTGTAAAAGTAATTCTTACTTGGTAACTGCTTTTATTGTACAGTTTTAGTAAGTTAAAGTGAAAATATTTCATTTTGATTTAGGCAAAAAAGGAGAGAGATTGAAATGTTATTTTAAGATTCATTTTATTTTTTCTGATGTGGAATATATGTTTCAATGATGCAAAGATGTGCTGCATACTTTTATGTTGCATTTTTTTAACTCTGTAAAGCTGTGTTATTTTGCCAGTCTAAAATACCCGATTGGCCTAATAAAAAACAGCCAAAAGGTTGGCAGGAAGGATAAGAGGAAAGTTCATCGCTCTTAGTGCCCACGTTAAAAAAAAAAAACGGAGAAAGCTCACATTAGAGACTTGACAGCACAGCTGAAAGCTCTAGAAAAAAAAAAAAGAAGCAGACTCACCCAGGAGGAGTGGATGACTGGAAATAATCAAACTGAGGGCTGAAATCAACAAAATAGAAACATGAAAAAAAAAAAAATCCAAAGAATCAAACAAAGAGCTGGTTCTTTGAGAAAGTCAACAAGATTGACAAACCCCTATCCAAACTACTCAAAAAGCAGAGCGAGAACACGCAAATTAACAAGGTCGGAAATAAAGGGAGATATAACAACAGACACTGAGGAAATTCAGAAAATCACTAGGTCTTACTACAAAAGCCTATATGTCACAAAGTTTGAAACTGTAAAGGAAATGGACTTGTTTTTAGATAAATACCACTTACCAAAATTAAATCAAGACCAGGTGAACAATTTAAATATATCTATAAATCGTGAAGAAATAGAAGCTGTCATTTAAACAACAACAACAACAACAAAAAAAAAAACCTCCCAACAAAAAAAAGCCCAGGACCAGGTTTTAATACAGAATTTTTTGAGAACTTCTAAGAAGAGCTGATACCTTAATGTGTTTCACATTAATAGAAACAGAGGAATCAGTGCCAAACTCTTTTTACGAAGCTACAGTCACACTGATACCAAAACCACACAAAGACTCAACCAAGAAAGAGAATTACAGACCTATCTCGCTCATGAACATCTATGGAAAAATTCTCAATAAAATACTGGCAAACCGAATCCAAGAAAACATTAGAAAAATTATCCATTATGATCAAGTAGGCTTTATCCCAGACATAGAGGGCTGTTTCAACATATGAAAATCTATCAATGTAATCAATCATATAAATAATCTGAAAGAAAAAAACCACATGATCATTTCACTAGATGCTGCAAAAGCATTTGACAAAATTCAACACCCCATTATAATAAAGGTCTTAGAGAGGTTAGGGATACCAGGATCGTACCTAAATATAATAGAAGCAATATACGGCAAACCAACAGCTAATATCAAATTAAATGGAGAGAAACTCAAAGTCATTCCACTAAAATCAGGAACAATCAAGGCTGTTCACTCTCACCATATCTGTTCAACATAGTGAACACCCAATTTTTGACAAAGGAGCTAAAATTATACAATGGAAGAAAGAAAGCATCGTCAACAAATGGTGCTGGCATAACTGGATGTCAACCTGTAGAAGAATGAAAATACCACCATGCACAAAACTCAAGTCCAAATGGATTAAAGACCTCAATATAAATCTGAACACACTGAACCTGATAGAAGAGAAAGTGGGAAGTAGACTGCAACACATCGGCACAGGAGACCACTTCCTACATATAACCCCAGTAGCACAGACAATAAGAGCAACGTTGAATAAATGGGACCTCATGAAAATGAGAAGCTTCTGTAAAGCAAAGGACACTGTCATTAAGACAAAAAGGCAACCTACTGATTGAGAGAAGATCTTCACCAACCCCGCATCAGACAAAGGTCTGATCTCCAAAATATATAAAGAACTCAAAAAACTAGACATTAAAACTCTAATAAACCCAATTAAAAAATGGGGCACTGAACTGAACAGAGAATTCTCAACAGAAAAATTTCAAATGGCCAAAAGACACTTAAGGTCCTATTCAACCTCCTTAGGGAACAGGGAAATACAAATCAAAACAACTTTGAGATATCATCTTACACCTGTCAGAATGGCTAAAATTGAAAACATCAATGATAGCTTATGCTGGATAGGATGTGGTGTAAGGGGAACACTCATCCATTTCTGGTGGGAATGCAAACTTGTGCAACCACTTTGGAAATCAGTGTGGCATTTCTCAGAAAACTGGGAATCAGCCTACCTCAGGATCCAGCAATACCACTCTTGGGAATATACTCAAGAGATGCCCAATCATACTACAAAAGCATTTGTTCAACTATGCTCATAGCAGCATTATTTGTAATAGCCAGAACCTGGAAACAACCTAGATGCCCCTCAATGGAAGAATGAATAAAGAAAGTGTGGAATAAATACACATTAGAGTACTACTCAGCAGTAAAAAACAATGGCATCTTGAATTTTGCATGCAAATGGATAGAAATAAAATACACTTTACTGAGTGAGATAACCCAGACCCAAAAAGATGAATATGGTATGTACTCACTCATACGTGGACTCTAGCCATAAACAAAGGACATTAAGCCTATAGTTCATAAGCCTAGAGAAGCCAAATAACAAGGTGAACCCAAAGAAAAACCTATGTAGATCCTCCTGGAAATTAGAAGCAAACAAGATTGCCAGGCAAAAGTTGGGAGCATGGGGGTGGGTGTAGGGGTGGAGGAGGGTTTGAAGGAAGGGAAGAGGGGAGAAGGAAGGGAGAAGGGAAAGATTAGGGAGAGTTTGGGGGACTGGGAGGGTGGAGATGGAGAAAGGGTGGATATAGGAGTAGGGAATAAGATATCTACATTAAGGGAGCCATTTTAGGGTTGGCAAGAGACTTGGCTCTAGAGAGGATGCCAGGTGTCCACAGGGTTGTCACCAGTTAGATCCTAGGGCAGCAGAAGAGAAGGTGCCTGAACTGCCCTTGCCCCACTATCACACTGATAATTATCTTGAATATCATGATAGAATCTTCATCCAGTGATGGATGGAGATAGAGGCAAAGACCCTCATCAGAGCAAGGACTGAGCTCCCAAGGTCCAGCTGAAGGGCAGAAGGAGGGAGAAGGTGAGCAAGGAAGTCAGGACCGCGAGAGGTTGGTCCATTCACTGAGTCAGTGTGCCTGTTCTAATGGGAGCTCAGCAAATCCAGGTGGATTTGAGCATGTGATCAAACCGAACTCTCTGAGTGTGGCTGACAATGGGGGCTGACTGAGAAGCCATTGATAAAGGCAATGGTATTGTTTTTACTGCATGTACTGACTTTTTGGGATGCTAGTCTATTCGGATGCACAGCTTCCTAGGCCTGGATGAAGCGGGGAGGGCCTTGGACTTCCCACAGGGCAGGGTTCCCAGCCCTCTCTCTTGCAGGGAGGGGGAGGGAGGAGGGTGAGTAGGGGAACTAGAGGGGAATGGAAGGAGGGGAGTAAGTGTAAATTTTTGAATGGAAAAATAAAAAAAAAAGCAAAAAAATAAACTTTGGTTGAATGTTCAGGTAGTTTAGTGTCTCTGATAGGGAATATTAATTCCATCTCAGGTCTAGGATGGAGTTAAAGACTAAATAATTTCAGTTTCAGTTTATCGTAGCTATGACAGCAAGTAAGCTAAATGTTAAACTCTGGAGTCCAAAATGGGATGGATCATGGAGTGTTTTCTCTGAAACTGATAAAGACAAGTGGACTGAATATTGTAAATGTAATTCTTACTTGGTAACTGCTTTTATTGTACATAGTTTTAGTTTTAATATTTCATTTTGATTTAGGCAAAAAGAGAAAAGGTTGTGACATATTATTTTAAGATTTGTTTTATTTTTTCTGATGTGGAACATACGTTTCAATGATGCAAATATGTGTTGCATTCCTTTATGTTGTATTTGTTTAACACTGCAAAGCTGTAATACTTTGCCTGTCTAAAATACCCGATTGGTCTAATAAAAAAACAGAACAGTAAGTAGTTTGGCAGGAAGGATCTAGAAGGCAAAGAAAACAAATGAAAGGAAAAATATGGGAGGACAAAAGGAACAAGGTGAAAAAAAGAATAGGACACCAGGGTATAGCTACCTAACTACACAACAAGGCACAGAGCAAGAAGTAAAGAAAGGTATTCCAAGTAGAGAAAGATAAGGGCCCAAAAACAAAATGTCAATAGGATAATTTAAGAAAAACTGCCTAGAAGCAAGCCACAATAAGGCTGGGAACTTATAAGAAGGAATAAAACTTCTCCTGTGTCATTTATTTGGAAGCTCCAATGACATGATGCCACAAACATAAAGGAAGAAAGAGAAAAAAATTACAACATCAGGCTTCATCCTCATAGTTTCATGGAATCTCAGTCTCCTTAATGGGTTTCTGATTATTCCAAACAAAGATGCCTGCAACAATGCTGAACTGTAATTACAGACTAAGAACTCATTACATTTTTATTCTTTCTTGTTTGCAGGACCAATACATGATGGGAGATACTGGAAAGTTCAACATCTATTTTGTTGTTTTGTTTTGATTTTCAAGGCAAGGTTCATCAGTAACTTTGGAGCATTTCCTGGAAACTAGCTCTTGTAGACCAGGCTGGCATCAAACTCATAGAAATTTGTTGCGGGAGGTCCTCCTGCTCCTCCAGCCTATAGCTGCTGAGATACCAGCCCATTGGGGCATGGTCTCTCTCCCTTTAAAAAAGCAGCCACTTCCCTCTCCTCGCTCTCTCTTCCTGCTCCGCTGGCGACTAGACTCCCTTCCTGGTTGCGCAGAGGGCTGTGATCTGTAAGTTTTTGCCCTTTAAATAAATACCATCCTATTAATCATAATTCCAAACTGGTGTGGCATTGCTTATGACTTACGTCTCCAGAAATTCATAAGTTTGACTTGGTAATTGGCATAAAAACTAACATGCTTGGATCACAGGTACAGCAGGTTTGCATGAAGCTGCTTCCTGGGAATAGGAAACACTTTGCTTACTCCTTTCATAAACTGAAGGTTTAGATAGATGGAGTCTTACCTTTAAGGCACCTTGCAAACTTTCCATTCCATAGCAAGAGTCTTTTCTATAGTGGTGATAAACTCCTTGAAAATAACCTCCTGTTTCAGCAATTTATTGTGATATGAAACTATCTTTTCATTTTCATTTATTTTTGCCCCAGTTGTTACTTTCTTTTTACAGTTGACCTGAATGAGGCATCAGTAATAGCCATTCAACAAATTCAGTATTCCATTTAAGAAATTAGCCTATTATTTTTAATTCTGCTGTACTAAATTTCCAGGGCATAGGCAAAATAAGAAAGATTGTGGGCTCAATATATTATGCAAATGATCTCAAGTATAATTTTCTTTGGTGCCTGTTATAAAAGGAGCAGCGGGCCACTTCCCGCCACCTGGCTCCCGGCCGCCTGGCTAGCTTATATCCTGAAATAACAACAGACAAATTATATTCATTTAAACACTGCCTGGCCCATTATTTCTAGCCTCATATTGGCTAACTCTCGAATCTTAATTAACCCATTTCTATTAATGTATATTGCCACTTGACTGTGGCTTACCAGCATGAGTCTAACCAGTATCCTTCTCGAGGAGGAGAGCCATAGCATCTGCCACATTGCCTTCTTCCTCCCAGAATTCTGTTCTGTCTACTATGCCCATCTAAGGGCTGCCCTATCAAAAGGCCAAGGCAGTTTTCTTTATTCAACCAATGAAAGCAACAAATAGAAAGAATACCCTTTCCCCTTTTTCTGTTTAAATAAAGAAAGGCTTTAACTTTAACAGAGTAACATTACATATAACAAAACAGTTATTAAGCAAGAATTAGTTACAATATTTAGATCTATTTTATCTTTTATCATAACTAAGGAAAACTATAACTATCTATTGATTCTCCAACTCCATCAAAGACTCCAGAAGGATATAATATTACTTAAATAAACAAGAAGTAAGCAACTTCTAAAACTCTAGAAGTGACAGAGACATCTTGCTGCCTGGACAGTCACCCAAAGTTCTCTCGTACCTTTGGGGCATCCATCTTCAGCCTACAGGCCCATAGAATCCAGTAGACATTTCCATGAAGCAGGAAAATTCAAAGACAGTTCAGTCACTTTCTTTTGTATCCTGAAGAATGTCTCACAGACTCTTTCATGAATCAGGAACCCCGAAGAATCATCTCACCTTTAGGCAAGTTCAGCACACCTCTCTCAGTGGGTTCTTTCTATGGCTTACTGGCATGAGTCTAATCATTGTCCATCTCAGAGAGGAGAGCCATGGCATCTACTACACTGCCTACTTCCTCCCAGAATTCTGTTCTGTCTACTAGCTCATCTAAAGACTGCCCTATCAAAAGGCCAAGGCAGTTTTATTTATTCAACCAATGAAAGCAACACATAGAAAGAAGATCCTCCTATACCAGGTGCCTATTTAGACTGAAATCGTATTATCTCAATCTCCTTTTTCTGCTTTTACTCTTAACATTCCCATCTTCCTGGTCCTACAAGAACAAGTTCTATGTACAACTTTCTATGGTTTTTGCAACCTAAAGTCATGATATATTTGACATTCTTACAAAAGAAAACATTTCAGGTTCTGCACAAGAAAAACAAATCCCTTTTGTTGTTTCATTTTTTTTGGTATAACTTGAGTTTTTGCTGCTGTAATTAAATCTGATAACCAGAAGAAGCTCAGGTTGATTGTGTCAGCTCACATTCCATCATTTTGGGAAACTTAAGATAGCAAATCAAGCTAAAAATTAGAGGCAAAAGTCATGGGCAATGTTTGTTTCCTGGCTCAATCTCTTGCCTAGTCACTGTCTCATATGGAGATAGCTTCCATTTTCTTAGGGATAATGCCACCCTCAATGGAGGAATCAGCCCACATAAATTGTCAATCAACATAATCTCTCAGAGATACATTTTCTGGCTATTATGTATAAAGTCACTATGAACATACTTGAGAAGGAATCCTTCTGGAAGAATCTTTTGGTATTATACACAAGAGTGGTATAAGTTAATATGGAGATAGACTGATTCACAATTTTCTGAAGATTGAATATTGCTTTCCACAATGGCTGTACAAATGTGTACTTGGAAAAGCAATGAATTCCCTTGTTCCATATCCTTGCCAGCATTAGTTTTCATTGTTGTTATGTACTTAACCATTCTGACAGCATTAAGATGAAATCTAACAGTAGTTTTAATATGTATTTCCATGATGGCTAAGGATGGTGAAAATTTCTTCTAGTTTCTCATCCACTTTAGAAACGTTTACTAAGCGTACAAATGGATGGAAATAGAAAACACTATCCTGAGTGAGGTAAGCCAGACCCAAAAAGAGGAACATGGGATGTACTCACTCATATTTGGTTT
>NW_004949098.1:14793268-14795809 GCF_000317375.1 Microtus ochrogaster
TCAATAAATAAATAAATTAAAAAAAGAAAATGGCATAATAAAGTCACTATTTTGTAAACTAAAAAAAAAGAAACGTTTACTAAGAATTGTATTTAGAGTTGTACACAATTATAACTGGATTATAAGATTTGTCATTGTCTTATTCCTTGAGTGTTATTTATTAACATAACTGAAAAAAACCCAAAAGCACAGAGACAAACATGTTATATACAGTGTAAATTAGCAGTTAAGTAAAGTACAATCATGGTAATTAGAGTTAATCCAAGAACAAGGTATAGATACACAGCGGCTAAGCAACAAGAACATATCTAGGGGAAATGTAGGGAACTCCCTGGGAAGAAAAACTACAATAGATTTTATGGGTGCACTGGAAGCCAGTGGGGATGGGAACAGGAAGAGACAGGTGAGTGATGAAGGTATGGAGGAGGAGATGAAAAAGAGAGATGATGGGAATAGGAGAGCAGGGATATGAAATTAGTACAATGAAAACATCATAGAACATATAACCCTCGTTAGGGCTGGTAGTGATTAAGATTACAGAGGCTAAACCAGCCATCTTCTGTAACTATATAAAGCTCCCAGTAGGACTGGGATGCCAAGCTAGCCATAAAACATTTGATACACATATATCCTGACTGCAAAATATACAGGGGAAATGGTGGCTCAGAACTGCTATAGTGGCTAAACAATAACTGCACTAACTTGAAGCCCAAATTGTGAGAATAACTGAATGCCTGACGCTGCCTGAATGGGCAGGAACCAGAGTTTGAATGACTCAGAGAATTATGGTAGAACCAAATACAACTAAAGAAGAAAAAAAATAATGAATGGTTCAACCTATTTTCAGCTATAATCATAGATTGGCACTTAACCCAATATTTATCAGAGAGTCTTCTTTCGGCAGCTCATGAAAGAACCTGCCGAGATCCCTACCTAAACATTAGCTTGAGCTATAGAAATTCTATAGAAAGAGGGGTTAGGATTGTAGGATCCAGAGGGGTTGAGGAAAAACATGGCAGACAGAATCAACTAAGCAAGACTTTTAAGTGGCAATCATGGAGCCTTCAAGTCAATGAGCCATGTCTTCTGCACACATGCTGCTATGGTTTTATAGTTTATGGTATTTGTGGTTGTCCTAATTGTAGGAGTCCTATTGTCTGTGACTCTATTGCCTGCTCTTGATACCTTTTCCCTCCTATTGTATTGCCTTGTACAGCCTTGATAGAGGAGTTTGTGCCTGGTCTTATTACTCCTTGGTATGATGTGTTTGGTTGATATCCTCGGAAGATTACTTTTTCTGAAGGAAAACTGTAGCAGGGGATCTAGGGGAATGGAGATCTGGTGTAAGGAGACAGGAAGCAGTGCAAGAAGGAGACACTGCAGTCAGGATGTACTGTATGAGAGAAGAATAAAGAAAAAAAGTACAAAGGAAGATGCATATAGTCTAAGTTCAATGATTCTCATAATCTATATCAAAGCAAAGAGTGCAAATGTCCAATGTCCCTTCTGACACTCAAGGCAATCTCTTGACTCTCACACCTTGTAAAATCAAGAAACAAATTAGTGACTTCCAGCAAATCATGGCATAGTATATATTCTCATACAGAAAGAGAGGAATATGATTGTGTTCCAGCTCCCAACCCAGGCAAACATCCCCTGCTCATATGCATGTTACAGAAGCCACAAGAACAGGGAGGCAGTCTACCAGCCCATGAACCTTTCACATTCCCTGTGTTCTCACAGACTCAAAATCCTCCATCAACCCTATAGCTGCTATCCCAAAAGCCATGTCTCCACCCCCGAATTGAAAGACTTTCCTCTGTTCAAGTGAAGCCCACATCAGCAAGAACAGGTAGGCAAGCTGATTCCCTGCTGGATGAGAGGACATGAGAGCCATGAAAAATCCTTGTAGACTGCTTGCCTGTGTAACTCCTCCATTCATTCAATAACTCCCCAACACTATCCCCAATCCTACTTCCTGGCTCATCTCTGTGTGTGGCCTCCAAATTGGGTGGAGACCATTCACTCATATAAAAAACACACCATCTGCCAGAAGTCCATTTAGGCAACCTACCCACTGGCCTCTCCCACTCTCCCAGTGTCCCCTCAATACTATCTCCAAGCTCCTTCCCCTCTTCCTTTTTTATATCCCCAAACTTTGACAGTTGCTCCCACCTGAAACAAATGTCACACCTTCTGCAAAATTTTCAATCACCAATTTTGGTTGAGAAACCATGATCAACTATAGGCCACACAGAACAGAGAAATCAGAAAGCAAGAGAAACTAAGGAACAAAACACCCATTTAACAAAGACAAACTAAAAAATCAGCACATCACCTCAAAATCAGATACCTGGACACCAGCATAAGAACACAAAATCAGGATCAACCAGATCAATATGTCACTACCAGTTTATGATTAGTTTTATGAAGAAGACATATATCCTTAAAAAGAAAGTGAATGAATCCCTTAAAGAAAGCAAGATAAAAATAATGAAATATTTTCAAAAATTATTAATTTCCTTAAAGAAAGCAAAAAAA
>NW_004949098.1:14796054-14823936 GCF_000317375.1 Microtus ochrogaster
TGAGCTACATTTTGACCTAACTTGCTTGTTTCTTGGTGTGATTAAATTCTCTATTCAAAAGCATATTTGATTGCTATTACCAGATCACATTCCACAACTGGTAGCTTAGGGTAAAAACTCAAGCTAGAAATTTAAGGCAAAAACCACAAGGGAACATTATATTGTTTTCTGGCTTTCTCTCTTGCTTAATTACGGTCTCAGATTCAGCTAGCTCTCCTGTTCATCTCAGGCCCACTTGCTTAGGATATTCGAACATCAGTAGAAGAGGATCCCAAATCAACATGTTTTTATAAAATAGGAACTAGCAGTTCTGATCTGGGCAAAGCCTCAAGTGATGCTCCCTCAAATTACTCTAGGCTACATCATGTTAACAGCTAATTAAGACAGACAATAAAATATGAGAAGTTTTTTTTCTAAAAAAAAAAATCCAGCATGTTAACGATATCAATTATTTAAGCAACAACAACAAAAAAAAAAAACCCATGAAGATGGCAATAACAGCAAAATACAGGTATACCAAGTAATGAGGAGAAGTGAGCCTCCTAGATCAAGAAGAGAAAACAGCAACTGTCTTTCCAAAGAAATTTCCCAAGACAACAAATGCTCAAAAAACTCGTAACATCATAATAGTAAACTTTCTGAATAAAAAATGGTGAAGATACATCATTTTCTAGAGAAACAACAATAAACTTAAATGATAATTAATAAAATCAGCAACATAGATAAAACCACTGGTAAAACAATTCACAAAGACAGACCTACAAACAAACGGTCACTTACACAAGAACAAGATTTTAATGAAAATGTAACCAGAAGAAAGCAATAGTCAGGACTCATTCTGTGCACTGCAGCTGTGACTTTTGTCAATAACAGAAGGTGGAACAAGGAGAGCTTTTCCACCAAAATTGGAGAGACTCAAAGGAAGATTTTTGATTCTTTAAATTTGTACAAAACAGTTTTGATTACTAAAAGAATGTCATTCACTTATAATAAACTATTTGTTAAGATCACTTAGGCATCATTTTGTTTCCTGTGACAGATGATTGTCGATAAGTGTGCAGCAGAGAGAAGAAATAAAAAGTTTTCCAAACCTAATGCAAGATAGCAGACTGTTAAGAAAACAGTTCATGATTTATATTATACACTTAAAGCAATGTGTTTTGCTTTTATTGTTTTATGAGTCACAAGAACTTTTGAAAACAATTCCATCCCCACAGTTTGTTTATCTTTTTTGTGTGAGAGAGAATGCCTTCCATGTGTACAGAGGTGACATACAGGGGAAGAGGATGTCAAATTCCCTAGATCTGGAGTAGCAGGAAATTAGAGACCTTTGAACTTGGGTATTTGGATATGAGCAGGCCTAAGAATTTCAAGTCACTGAAAAACTTAAAACTTAAATTTTAGATTGGCATGAGCTGAGCAAAACTTCAATTACATCACTCTGGTTCTTGTATGGTATATAACTTTTACAAACTTTTACAGCTACT
The DNA here is from genome assembly GCF_000317375.1 of Microtus ochrogaster. NCBI lineage: Eukaryota > Metazoa > Chordata > Mammalia > Rodentia > Cricetidae > Microtus > Microtus ochrogaster. The sequence continues at coordinate 14,797,542 of NW_004949098.1, forward strand.
ATGGATATCAAAATGGCAGGTCCTCAGAAAACAGGGAGCTGCTATACTATTTTGTGGCATATACCCAAAGGATGCTCCATTCTGAAGTTGGTTTTTTTCTTCTTTTATCTTTTGAGTCTCACCACCGAGCTTCCAACTAAAACAGAGACTTATTCTTACCTATGAATACCCAGGCTGAGCTTGGTTTCTTTCTCTACAGCTTTTCTTAAATTATCTCATCTACATTTCACCTCTGGTCTTTCATCTTTCTCTGTTACCAATACTTTTCTTTACTTCTCACATCAAGGCTGTCCTTGCAGCTGTGTGGCTGGTCTGTAATGTCCTCCTATCCTCTTTTTCCCTCCTCAATTCTTATCTCTTTTACCTTCTATTTATTATCTCTGCCAGAAATCCTCACATATCCCTCTCCTGCTTATCTACTGACCATTCAGATCTTTATTAGACCAATCAGGTGTTTTAGGCAGGCAAAGTAACACAGCTTCACAGAGTTAAATAAATTCAACATAAAAGAATGCAATACATTCTTGCATCACTAAACAAATACTGCACAATATAATTGAATGTAACACATCTTCAAACAATATTTCACAAGATTTCCCCTTTTACTAAATCAAAATGAAAGAGTATAACTTTTAACTTTCCCCAAAGCTGTCGTTTAAATATTTCAAGTTAATAAGCTGCAGTGTAATCAATCTCTGGGGATCTTAATTACCCCTTGATGTTTATTAAGCATGTCTTTTAGAGTGCCAGATGAAGTGTTAACTAATGAATCTTTATCAAGAAAATACAGGGATTTAGATATCAGTGGTAAGAACCTGAATGGTTAGAGATGCAGTGGATCAGTCACTAGTGACTCATATCTCTTCCATCCTCCATCCACAAAAGGTCAATAATATCCTCTAACAGCTCCACCTTGCTACTTTATGTCTCTTATCTTTCCACAGTATTGTAAACTTCTATGATATTTTTTGGTCAGCTAATAACTATTTCTGCTTTTTGATTCCAAGAAAGCTTTATAATCAAAGTTTGATCAACATATCCCACAACATCCTGCAACTTCTCATGTATTGTACTCTTTTGCAAGTTCTACTCCCCATATGCAGCTCTCCATGGCAGATGTCTCATTGCTTGGGTATCTCAATATCCTGTGGTTTCAAATGCAACCCAGCTTCATCTCTACTGCTTCTTGCAATGAACTCTCACAATCTCTTCACTAGAACTATGACCCTGCCAAACATAGATGGGTATGACAGTAATGTACTGACGACAGAAGAAGAATCCATGACCTTTACATTTTACAACTTTCCTGTGTCCAGAATCAGTACAACATATATTATCTCACCAAAATATAATAGACGCTACCAAGCTTCGACCAAATTTGGTGCTGTTTCTGTATGATGTTGCTGCTGTCTATCTATAATCCTATTAGCATAGAAATTAAATAAATACAGACATCACAACGTTCATAAAATGAGCCCAAAGTGACCTTTAAATTGTTTTTGTCCCTCGAGCTACTAACATTTCTTCCAAAGACTGAAATCCCATGCTCTAGAGATCTCTCTGCAAATGAAGGTGATTCCTTGCTAAGGTTCTGCAGCCATGTATACCTCCTTGTGGTATAAGAAAAATGCAGTTTTGATTTGAATTCTGAACTATCATGCACCTACACCATGCACACCTTAGATATCTCTGCAGATCAGAAACTCCTTTTGTCCTCTGGAACTAAACTTCACTGAATCATACCACTGTGGCTGGTTGAAAGAGAAAGTTAACAGTATTCTAGTCATGTATTTCTGAAAGATGATCCCATCACCATCTTTCTAACAGTTTCTAAACTACTTGTAACATTTACGAGAAAAACCTGAGAGTGGAATGCCATATTCAGAACTTCTAGAAAGAAGACCTTCAGTTTTCTAATCTGTCTCCCCTCTGCACACAAAAAGCAGTGCTCATGTGTGCACACTAGACAGAGTTACTACAAGCATCATATCCTCCCATTCCAGGGCTGCAGAGTCTCCCACTTCCCAGGAAATCCATACACAGAAGGTTCAGAGGACAAGGGCCATTGTCCAAGTCACCACATGGCCATACATAATCAGTCTGGCTCTTGGTCCATCCAATTCCCAGCAGAAATGACAGCACAGCAGACCTGCTCTGAACATGCCAAACTTAGCAAGGCACAGCTTGTTGTCTTCCTTACAACTCGCTACAGCAAAAGCAGAGAGGAATCCCAGAAAGAACCAGAAAATTACGCATCACCAGTAATCCCTATTTCTCAGACTCCCCAAAGTTCCTCATTGGTTAGTGCCTCCCAGGTGTGCATCTGAATGCTAGCAGCTCCCCTACTGGGTTAGACAAGATCAAATGACTCAGGCAACTCATTCCTTCTTGCTCTGACCTTCCAGTGCAATAGACAGGACGTTTTCTTCTACTCTCCTGAAAACATCCTGTTCCTCAAACAAATCACATGATTCTTTGTGTAACCATCACATTACATACTCAATCTCTAGTTCAGTGAACCCATTGCCTCATACATGGAAAATCCTGCAGACAAACACAGGTCACAGTCAACTGTTGTTAAAGAAAAAGAAGTAATGAATTAGAAAACAATGAGGCGTCATGGTATGCTTGGAAGCAAGAAGAGAATGTGAAGATAATGGAGATATAATCTCAAAATTAATTTTGGAATGTTGAAATAGACTTTATAGCCATGTGCTCCAGACTAGGGATTAGAGCATATCAAAGAGTTCTCACACCTTTTCTCTAAGGTGCACATCTTAAACAAGAAAAATAACAGCCTTTTAGGAAGGATCACAACAGTTTGCCCATTTGTCAAGCAGGACTGAACACATCTGCATAGGATCTCTGCTTAATTACACCTTCAGTATTCATTGGATCAAGATAACCATTCTAAACTGTACACCGACACTGATCTGTGTTCATTCACATGATATGAATTAAAACATGCTGGGAAATTACAAAATCACTCCCATGACCACAATTAAGTCCTTTATCATAATGCTGATTCCAGGAGCTGGTTGCCTACCCTGTTTCCCCTACAAATTACAGAATAAATTCTTCCCCCTATTTTGGTCAGAAGACAGAAGCAATGTTCCATATGTGGATCCTTTTCCTGTGACTGCACTGGAGAGCTGACTAAATGACTCTAGCAGATTATTTTAAAACTGAGATAGATGGTACAGTCATGCAATTTAATAATATTGAAGGTGTAATATAGAGGACAACACGGCCATTCTCTAGAGTGCAACAGACTGGAATCAAGGCCACCCAAGTCAACCTTAGAGAGCCTATCTCAAACACAGTTTTTCCAAGAGGATGAAAAACAACAGTTCTAGAAATAATATGCCTTCCCTTTGAGAAATCACTTCACATAAAGTTAATTAACAAAGAAAAATCTCTTTATTGATGGTCCTTATCAATCTCTGCCTGAAGCTTAAACAATTCAGAAGAGATAGGGAATTTGTAGGTCTAGTCATCCAGGCAGACGGGAGGTTAGACAGCAAAGATATTCCCAGAACACTTTCGTAAGTACACCAGTGGCATGAAACATTGGCAGGGTCCTGTGGTGAAGGTCACAGTGGATGAGAAACATAAGGCAAGTAGAAGGTAGAGAAGATAAAAGCAGCTGAGCAGTGGTGGCACAGGCCTTTACCCAGCATTCTAGAGGCAAAGCAGGCATATCTCTGTGAGTTCAAATCCAGCATGGTCTAAAAGAGTTAGTTCCAAGACATGTTTCGAAGCTACAGAGAAACCCTGTCCAAAAAACAAAACAAAAAAAAAAAAAAAAAAAAAAAAAAAAAAAAACAAAACAAAACAAAAAAAAGATAAAAGCTAGGGTGGGGATTTCTTGCACATGCCAAGTTCCATGCCAAGTTAGTTTCTTAAGACCAGAATCTTGTATCCAACTTCTGGGGGGAAACGGAAGGAAAAGAGAAACTTCAATGAAGTCAGCAGAAACCTGCATAGGTAGTACAAATTCAAGGGGAGGCTAATCAAACAATGCTACATAAGGGGAACATGGGGTCTTATGTGATCTTTACTAAGACCAAAAAGGCCTTGGGATTGACAACCATAGTGTTAGGCAGGAGCCTAGGCCCCAGTCCTTGGCATCTATCTCAGCTCCCAGGCCTGGTCTGGACTTCAACTCCCATCAGGCCAGTCCTGACCCCTCCCTGGGGGTGGGGTCAGGACCACTCCCCAGGGTATTTAAGTGATCCCCCAAAAGAAGAACAAGTGGTCCCCCTTTCTTCCTCCCGGGGGTCACATTCCTGCGGCTTCCCGGTTTCCCCCTCTGGGCCACCCGAAAGCGCAGACCTCCCATTAAACCTGGATATTTCTTAATTCGGCTTGTTTTGATTTGGCTTGACTGGGAATTTTTGCGCCGTCAGAGAGCTTGCTTAGGAAATATTCCTAACACATAGCTCTGAGGAGTTCTCAGGATCTATAGCAACACTTTCACAAAGGCCCTGAGCCCAGGCAATTACCAAAGTAGTTCTGTTCAACTGTCAATACATCAGACTCTAGGGAAGCTTACAAAGCCTAGGCCTTAGGCTGGTATTCTCTCTCCCAAGAATGTCCCTTCTCCCTGCTGGAGAGCCTAAAATAAAAGCCTTAGTTGATCAGGCCAGTACTTAACACAACAGTGTTTCATTTTTCAAAAAGCTGTCACCTGGTGTTATATTATCCATTAGGCCGAACTATGCTTTTCTCTAAAAGAAAACAAAACTACTATGGCACACCAGGCCTTAAAGTTGGTTGTGACCCTCTTACTCCCCTAGTTATAGGGCTGGGTTTTTTTTTTTCTTTTTTGATATGCAGATGGACCTAGTACCAGGTTGTATACCAGGGAAGACTTCTTTGTAAAGGTTTGGAGGCAAATGTCCGAAAAACCCTGTTGAATAAATGTGCATATGTCTAATCTCTAACAGGCCTGGTCAGCATATGCCCTGTTCTCTGGCAGCAACAGCTCCTGACAGGATAGAGCCTCCTTACAAGGGGCACCAATCTGCCTGGTTCTCAGGCAGAAAGAGCAGGGGCAGAGCCTGACCTGCCAGACTCTCTGTGGGGCTGACAGGGATGATGAATGTCACAACTCAGCCACCCTCCCCATGGGGCACCAGGGAAAAACACACCCACTGAGTAAGATGTCTTTCGAAACAGAAACTCCTTTATTGGTATCAAACAGGGACTTATATAGAGTTGTGATGGGGTAGAGAAGCCTGGGATGGGCCAAGGTGGAGTAAGGTACAAGGGCCAATAATACTTTGCCATGTTAGTGGTAGCTGGGCAGAGGCAGGTCTTGGTCCAGGTAGTCAGAGACAGGTCTTCAAAATCTAGCTAGACTCAGAAAGTTACACTAGGCCTCAGGGCAACTCAAGTTAGGCTCAGGAAAATACAGTGGGAAATACTCAAGACCGTGCTTCATGAGGCCTGACAAGTATACAGAGACAGCCCTACCTCCGTTAAATTCTACTTTTTGAGACTTAATATTTTCTAAGCATTGATAAATCCTTTATATTAGCAATTCTACTCTTCTACATCACAACATGGAAGTGGAGTGATACCCCATACATGGTTGATTTCACAACCTCCACAATATTAACAGTAAATGAATCTCACACATAAAGGTGAAATGCACAGTGCTGAACATCTAGAAGATACTAGAGAAACTAGACTTCCATGAGTTTGGCAACCTGCTTTCCATAAAGGCACTAAAAGCATAATGATGTTGCCTAGAAAGAGGTTTCTCGACACAACTCCCTGCTCCCAATGCTCTGAGCAGATTCAGCCCACAGTGCCAAGTTATTCAGAGACCTGCCCTATTCAGGAAGTTGCAGGCACCACGTTGAGCTGGAAAGCATGCAGAATCTGCATTTCCCATGCAGAATTGGAGAGGAACCACCACACCAGTTCCAGCATCTCACCATCTGTTCTCCCAGTCCAGGGACAGCAGCCCCTCACTCACCATGTCGGGTTTCCTTGCTTTCACAAGCGCTCCACGCAGTTTCCTGGAGGAGTTTTAGTTGAACAGCACACAAGACTGGCTCCACTTCCACTTCACTGCCAAGCTGGAACCAGGAAGCGCCCTCCACCATTTCTGACTGGCAAATTACCTGGAGTTCCTGATTGGGTAGTGTGTTGCCTGAGTGACAAGTGCACCTCCCATAAAGTGAGCCTCTTCTTAAAGACACAGCACAGTATTTGCTGACCCTGCTTTCCAAACCAAAGACCTTTTCTAGATCAGTGGATGTGTGCTTTTTGATAGCACTTGTCCTTGGATCTGGTTCCAGACCCTACTATCTTCCTGTAGGCACTTCTCCTTCTTCCACCTGGACACGCGTGGCTGTCTCCCAGCCCACTATTCTTTGTCACAGGAGTGGAAGGATGCCCAGAAGAGATTTAAGGACACAAAAGGGAGTATTTTTTCTGTGGTTCAATGCTGAGGTAAAAATGAACTAAAGGTACTTTTTTCCTGGGCGTTACATGTACCTCAGAAAATCAGGAAAGAAAAGTAGGAACCAGTTCTTGGTGAGGGCGCAGGGCAGGAGGTGAGCGCGGCGGGAGCCTTGGTTAGAGGTGGTCCGGGTTGGGCATGGCGGGGTAAGTGACTCAGGCTGCAGGCCCAAGGCTGATGTGAGGAGGGGTGGAGGGCGCCTGGAACTGGCGACCCAGAGCTCCAAGCTGACCAGATGAGGGTTTCAGCGTCCTTAGAGCGCCCGGGGAGGAGCGTGGGGCGGGTCTAACTGCGGGGCTCAGCGGGGCGGGGGTCTGATATCTGGGAACAGTGCTAGCACCATCCAGCCCTAAACTTGTTACCAACAGGCGACCGCGGGAGCCCCTAGCCGCCAGCAGCGGAGGGGGTGGGCGGGGAGAGAGAGAGAGGGGAAGGCTGGCTGACGCTGAGGCGAACTGGTGGGCAGACCGGAAGTCGCCATGTAAGCCGGGCGGCTCAGTGCGCAGCAGCGGAAGTCCTTCTTCTCAGCGCCGTCCCTGTCACAGCCCGTGTGTCTTGGCGCACCAGCCCGCGACCTGTCTCCTTCGCCTGCCCGCCCGCTCGCCCCGGGCCCCACCGCCAGAAACTCCCGGAAACCACGGCAGCCGTGCGTCCCGCCGAGCCCGCTGAGCAGCTGCCAGTCCTTGTGGCGATTCGCGCAACTTTGACCAGGGCCGGGTCGCGGGGGAGCTGGAAAGCGGAGGGCGCACGGCGAAGATCGTGGCAGGGGCTGCTGAGCCGGCAGCCTATTCGGTGTCGGCGGTCATTCCTGTGCATACGGCCCCCCCGAATCTGGGACGAATTCCCTCTCCAGACGACTTTCCAAATTACTTTTTTCCCCCTTTATTTTATTTTGGGGTCGGGGAGGGGAGGCGGGAGGCCGCGCTTGATTGATGGACCCAGAGAGTGCTTCGCTAACTTCCACCTGCTGCTGCGCGGTCGGTGGGAGGGGAAAGACCTGGAACCTGAGGCTGGAGACTTGTGTGCTCTCTGAGGGTGGAGGCGCCTGGTTCCCGCAGATTCCTAATTTGCTTTTTTTCCACCCCCTCCATTAGCATATGGGCTTTTTGTTCCTGTCAAAAGGGTTAGGTCTTGGCGATTTGGGGACTTTTATGTGGATGAGATTTTTCTTTTCTTTCACCCCCGAGTCAGGAAAAGAACCTGCTGTTCGCCTCCAGTGGTGGACTTTTAGAAGTAGAAGTTCTACCAGAGACAGTTAGCAAATTGGGTGGCAGTCAGGAGCCCTTGCAGCTGGAGTGTGCAATCCTGTGACTGAGCTCAGCCACCACCCCAGGCTGCCTCTCCACCTGAACATCCGTCCACGTGGTGGGAGGGCTTGACAGACATTGTACAACTCTGGATGCATCAGGAGCAGCTCTAATTACTAGGAGATGGCCCTAAGAGCTAAACCAATGTATTTGTAAACAATAGAACCATGAGTATTTTACTTAGGGAGTTTGGACATATTCGTGTGGAGTTCTGTGTATTCCTAAGCATGTTCAATTATGAAACCCACTTCTGAACATAACCACTGCAGGCTATAAAAGCCTATAAAGGAAACATCAATCGCTGAGCACACTGACCCTGAACCCAGAACCAGTGAAACAAATGCATCCTGGATCTGAGACCTGAGCCAGGGAAAGAAACATTTTATCCCTGAACCCAAAACCTAAGAAACACACACTGACTCTCACACCAGGACCAAAGAAACATACTTTGTCCCTAGAATCAGAGCCAGTGAAAGAAATATTCCTTGGCCCTAAGATTAGAGCCAAAAGTCTAAAAAGGACCAGTGACAGAAAAAGATTGGTCCTGAAATCAGAGTCATTCTTGACCAACTAAACTAAGCAATCCCTGAGACAGGAAAACTAATCAATCCCTGAGAAGAGATTTAAGGACACAAAAGGGAGTAGTAAACTCCATGCCTAGAATACAAAAACCTGGCTGGGACATCCCTTTGGGAACTAAGCTGAAAAACATTTCTAAGATTCTCCCTTAGGGAGGATTAGCAAGGCTGAGCAGAAGTAACAACTTTCCTGGAGCCAGAGGAGATTACTCCATTTCTGCAGGGCTTCCCCTTTAGCACAGTGTTAGCAGAAGAAGTGCCTTCTTGGATTGCCCAAGAAGGGGATAGCTCTATTACTTTCCCTTAGAGGAACAGAGAAGAGCTCAACTGTAGGGGCACTCCAGGAGAGGAGGGGAATTGCTATATCCTGAAGGGAGAACAGGAGTCCCCACTGCTTCCCAGCTACAGGTACCCTGGCTTCCCAATAAGTCAAGACACTTTCCTCTTCAGGGCCAAACTGTCCCATGTGGCTCTACCCCTCCAGAGGTGTCCTACTGTGGCTCTACCCCTCATCAGCTGCCCTATTGCAGCTCTAGGTATAGCCTGGCTTCCCTGTGAGTCAGGATATCTTTGAGGTCCAGAGCTCTTAGTCTCACACTTACTTACAATCACAATGTAAAATCAGGGACATTTAGGGACAGTCCTACCTCAGAGTCATGCAGGAATATATATAAATTACAAAAATTATAAAAAGAAATGCCTTTGGCATGTTCATCTTGTACCACAAGGTCTTCGATAAAAATCATGTAAATGACACTGAAATGTAGACTGCTTTGGAGCCTATGTAACATGTCAATCTTGATGCTTGATCGAAAAGATAACTATACCAATGCTATAGTTCTCATAGATACAAAAGAGGAAACAAATACAAAAAATGTCTAGGAATTGTCACCTAATATCACTGTGCACTGTGCTCCCATATGAACCTTTAAGATGATCTATCTATATTAAATTCAAAACAAAGAAGGTTTTGTCACTAAGCAGGCTGGCTTGGCAGAAGGCCACAGCGGCTTTCATGCAAGACCAGAAGGAGTTCATGTTAACTAGCTCTGGCAGCTGTCTCTCTGAGGACTGTGACACACTGTTGAAAAGTCCTTCTTTCCTTTTTCTAATTTATTTATTGTGTTTTAGTTCTATGGTTTGTGGGACCCTCACCCCTTATTTTCAAAGGGGCGGGAAGAAATTTCCTAGCAGAATGTTTTCCCTGGAAAATAGTGGCCTTCCCCTCAACAACCCAGCAGATTCTGAGCTCAAAGTCACTTAACTCAGCCCAGCCTGCCACCTGGTACAGGCTGATAAAGATGGCCTAACTCAAGAACAGTGGCCTTGCTCTAAAAACAAGGAAAAAGCTGACTTAACAGAATGGGAGGGAGCAAAAGTCCTTGTACCCATGGCAAAGCATCTTCAAAGATTCTCTTTGTAGTTATGCCTTTAAAAGCTTACCCCACAGAGGAGATACAACTCCTCTGTACACCTCGCTGTAACGGGGATGGAGATGAGTTCCAAACATGTTTGTATTATGCTGATTAAACCTTGCTTATTACAGTCTGGGCCTCTCTGGTGGTCTCTCTCTGGGGGTCATAACATTTGGTGCATTGGCCGGGAACCCCAGAGATTCTACCAGGATGATGGAAGTCTGGAGGTTTAATTAGCATCTACCCGTGAGAGAGTGCTCTTTGTCTTTTGTCTCTTGTCTCTTTGTGTTTATCTTTTTTTCTTGTCTGACTTACTATGGATGCTTTGGTTTTGTACCAGTCAACCGATTTGCGATTTTGGTATTGACAGGTGTTCTCTGAAATGAACACACTTGTACAGAGACCCTGGGGAAGCAAGGGACACCTTGTCTTTCATTTTCAGACAGGTAGTTTTGCTCCGGGGTGATTTCCAGACAGGGATGGGAAATCTCCCATTCCTGGGTCATTTCTAAACAGGGGCCTTTCAGCTCCAGCTCATTTCCAGACAGGGATTGGAATTCTCCCAGTCCTGGGTCAATAGACAGGAACAGCATTCTCCAAACCCTGTGTCATTTGCAGCTACCTCAGAAACAACTGTTTTGGTTTCTCCCACCAAGGGAGAAAATGACACTGTGTGTCTTGTCCCAGGAATTTGTCAAAGACTTTTTGTGTTATGTTATGGTAATTGTTGCTTTGTTTTCTTTCTGTCTCCTCAACTAATATCCTCAGGGTCCTAGGGCTCCTATGGAGCCCCAGACCCCCCCCCCCCCCCAGCCCTTAGGGATGGAGAGGAGAGAGGCAAAATCTTGGAGAGAGCGCAAAAGGAACTGGGCACAGAGAGGGTAGGGAGTACAAGCCTGTGACTTGGAATGTCTTTGGGGGCACTACATTGGGTGCATTGTGATCCCCTGAAGTTCCTGAAAACTGTTGTCTCTTTGTTTATTATGTTTAAGACTGGACTGATGAGGACTGAAAAAAAATGAGATAAAACTTAAATGTAAAATGCAGATAACTTGACAGCAGCCCATCTAGGGTCTGTATCCCTAGCCCTGAGCCAGGTCTGATGGCAGAGAACATGCTGCCTGGGTGCTGAGAGCTAAGCCCTGAGACTGTGGAAAATGCAATGCAGCAGAGGATCTTTGGGGCCTGCATGGCTCCAAGGCCAGGGATTAGCAGCACCTGGGATAGAGCAGGGGCAAAGTCATCATGCACCTGGCTGAGGGCAGAGGAATGCCTCTTCTGAAGGCAGGCTGTGGAGCTAAGGACTGAGAGAGGCCTGAACAAGGCAGCCCCCCTCCCTTGTTCTCTCTCTGAATCTTGAGGGTCTTTGCCTTAGTCAAGAGAGAGGGACCTGCACGCGGGTGGCAGGTAATTGACCACTTGCAATTAAAAACTGTGAAAATGTAAAACAGAAAATCTGAGATCATGGTCAGAGGAAAGTTAACAAAAAAAAACTTAAAAAAAAAAAAAACATTGGCAGCCAAGGACACTCTCTGTGCCTGTTTTCTTTTCTGAGCCAAGTTCATCAGTATAACACTCAAGGTCTCTTCTGCTGGCCAGCAGTTTCCCGTTTTAACCATTTCCTGTCCTGATACTGCTTATAAGAACTTTTCAATTATACCAACCTGTAACTTTAAAAAAATGTTGATTTAAAAGTAAATGTATTATGTTTAAAAAATGCTTTTGTTTCCACAGGAAAAAAAATATGGGTTACAAATACTTGTTACCTTTAACTAAGATACATATTTCTGCTTTTGTTTTATGCAATGTTCTGCTAAATAAAATCACAACAAAGACTTTGATAAAAATTTACATACTGTCTAAAAAGGTTTTTAATAAAGGTTTTTATATTGTCGAAAAAACAAAAAAAGGCAAAAGACTAAAATAATAATAATAAAAATGTCTGGCTAAACCAATAAAAAAAATGAGCCAGGCTTAAAGTTATAAAAGGCCAAAAGATGTTTGCTGTAATTTCTTGTACCTAAATGTTTAACGGTTAATTCTGGGTTTAAAAAGTTTTGTTTGTCTTGTTAAAGGGTCATGGTTATTTTTTTTTAAAAAAATTATATATAGTTATTTTGTTAAAAAATTAGTCTTTGGTAATTATAAGTTTTGTATTTGTAATTTTTCTCTGAGCTCTGTTCATTAGATTTGGGTTCACAAAAATTTGGATCTCTTTTTGATATAGATAATGTTAAAACTGTTTTATGCTGTTCTTTATTGATATACAAGAATGTCAGTTACCACTGGGAATAGCTGGGATTAGACTCCCAAAGGAAAAATAAAAAAAACATTTACAAAGAAAACCACCAATGCCAGGTAATAGTCACCAAAAGTGTCAACTATAATAAAGTAGGTTATAAAACATATATGCTTATAAAATATTTTGTATTGTTAATATTTAGATTTTAGCCTCATTGTCTTTGTTAAAATCATTAAAGGTTCAATCTGACAAAAATATAGTTCTGGACTGTTAAAAATACAAGTTAATAATCAGTCATCTTCAAAGTAATGATATAAATACAGGATAAGCCTTATTTAGTTCTCTATATATGTTTTAAAGCTTAAAACAAGTAATTTTTAATAATAAAGTCTGTGTAATCAGAGATACCTGGACAGCCTTAAATACTTCAGAGATCTATAGAAAATGGCATTTAAAATAATGTTTAAAATAGCCAATATCAGACAGAGACTCCCAGATCCTAACAGTGACCCAAGGTCTCAAAAGAAGACTATGGGACACCACAATGTCTCCACCAGGATAAGGACAACGCTGACCACTGGGCAAGATGCCCCATGCTACGACCTGCTGCCAGGACCCAGCCCAGACTTTACACAAGCAGTACGACCTTGGAGAATTGATTACACCACTTTTGCCTAGACAAAATAAGGTCAGTCTTTTCCATGTCCCTTTTCCACAGGAACCAATCACCTTATGGGCCTGGTAAAGACTGCTGTTCTGATACTTCTGCCTCTAATGCTATGGAGACCTGGGTATATGACTGTATATGGGCTGGTCTCTGTCACTTTTTTTTGTCTGTACTTAAGTATGATTTATTTATCCTTCTAAGATTTCTGATTGTATTAATGGCTAGACTAGCTATAATTTCAATTTAAGAGCAAAAAGGGTATCCAGATCCTTACACAAAGCTACAGCCAGCCAGTTAGCTCATTATATATAAAGGTCTGAGTATATAAAAGTTTATAAATATTAAAGATTTAAAAAATAATTTAAGTTAGTACTAATAAACAATAAAACAATGACTTCATACTATTTGGGTTACAAGTTCAGGATTTTCTGTGTTTTTGCTGGGACTCAAAGGTATAAGTCTATTTTTACTGTTTTATAAATATCTGTTATTTGCTATTTCTATGGGCCTAAAAGTTTCAAATGTATTAACTTCTGTTCCTAGTTCAAATTTGTCTCAACAGGTTTTCCCTTGGTTGGCAGACACAAACTAACATTAATTGCTGTCTACAACCTGCTCCAAATGACTGTGGACCGTGGACTTGCTAAAACCTGATGTGGACCACTCTAGCCTATATAAATGTGCCCTGGCTCTTCAACCAAGTCCACAAACCAAATGTTCCTAAAATTTTCTCTTTTTGAATAGCATTTCACCTTTGTTAACCCTTGACAAGGACACTTCAAAGCCAGCTAAAAGCAGTTAAAAGAATACATTGTCCAATAATCCCTGGTTAAAATGCTAAGTCAAAAGAAACATAATTTTAAGAGACAACTTGGCCAATGTTAGCAAAACCAGTTCATGATTGAGCTGATTCTTAGGACCAAGAGGAGTGCGTAATGTCGGACCCTCACCCCTTATTCTCAAAGGGGCGGGAAGAAATTTCCTAGCAGAATGTTTTCCCTGGAAAATAGTGGCCTTCCCCTCAACAACCCAGCAGATTCTGAGCACAAGGTCACTTAGCTCAGCCCAGCCAGCCACCTGGTACAGGCTGATAAAGATGGCCTAACTCAAGAACAGTGGCCTTGCTCTAAAAACAAGGAAAAAGCTGACTTAACAGAATGGGAGGGAGCAAAAGTCCTTGTACCCATGGCAAAGCATCTTCAAAGATTCTCTTTGTAGTTATGCCTTTAAAAGCTTACCCCACAGAGGAGATACAACTCCTCTGTACACCTCGCTGTAACGGGGATGGAGATGAGTTCCAAACATGTTTGTATTATGCTGATTAAACCTTGCTTATTACAGTCTTGGCGTCTTTGGTGGTCTCTCTGGGGGGTCATAATCTGGGCACAACAGGTGTTTTGCAGGTGTGTCTTTGACTCCGAAAGAGACCCAAGAAGGAAATCTTAACTGGGAAAACTGGACGTGCAAGCAAGTAAATTCCAAATATTGTGAGAAATGAGGGAAACAGCTAGATACCTAGACAGTCACCCAATGTTCCTCTGTAATGGTGGGGCATCCATCTTCGGCCTACATGTCTAGCATATTCGAGAGACTTTTCTGTGAGGCAGGATATTTTGAAGATATGCCCCACCTTGTCTCAACAATTATTGCAAGTCACTTTTGTGTGTGTGTCTTACTTGTCCAATTAGGACAACATACCGTCAGCAGTGGAGGTGAGGGTACTTTTGACACAAAGAAAGTAAATTTCATGTGGATTTTCTTTGATGCCCATTGTCTTCTCTGCAGTAGATTAGTGCTGTCAGGAACAGACATGTCTCATTGTTACATAAGAAAAGAAACTGCTATTAAAACATCTTAATTGTCACATTCTACAGATATTTGGAGTGTTTCAAGATGACATGTTTATTTTAAGTGTACCTGACCTTGAAAACATGCCTAATGTGACTACAAGTTCAAGTGTAATAGCTGTCTAATTACTAACCTGCATTTTTATTATAATAAGCAGTTGGCAATTATAACTTTTAAGAAATAAAAATTAGGGGCTGGAGAGATGGCTCAGTGGTAAAGAGCATCGCCTGATCTTCCAAAGGTCCTGAGTTCAATTCCCAGCAACCACATAGTGGCTCACAACCATCTGTAATGAGGTCTGGTGTCCTCTTCTGGCCTGCAGACATACACACAGACAGAATATTGTATACATAATAAATAAATATTTTTAAAAAAAGAAATAAAAATTAAAAAAAAATAAAAATAAAAATTTTTATTATTGTTAAATGAGTTAATTAGGTATGTACAGTATGTTCTAACAAAATTCATTTCAAATTTGTATCAATATACAAATTTTTACAGTATACAAAAATATGATCCAATGCAAAACATTCAAAACTAGTAGTAGCTTTTTGAAAGTAGATTCTACAATCTACCTTTTAATCTTATATCTTTCTCTTCCTTTTTTCCTTTTCAGAGTAGTTCCAATAATCCACTCTTTTAATCCTATCATATCGATATCCACCTTTTCTCTTTCCAAATCAAGAACCTTAAATCATATTTCCTTTGTTTAGCTTTTTTTCTGACCATTACCAATAGCAACTTGTGACTAATCACCCTAAACAATGATGAATATCCATGAGCCAATGAGATAACAAAAACTCTTGGAAATGTGGTAATTGTGATCTTAAATTTACTTTCTGCTCTCTGGGGCTGAATGATTCTTTTGGAGATCCTAAAAAGAAAAATTTTGGTTAATTGTCAGGTCTTATGAGAAATAGTTGTGTCAATTTTGTTGTCCAGACTCTGGGTAATGGGAAATTTCAGGGCTTTAATCAAGTTCTAATTAAAGTTGTCTGTTAGGCTGGATTATCTCTTCTAGTGACCTCAGAATTCTTCTGAGGATATTGTAGCCCAAAGCAGATATTTATGTGCTATTTTCATCTTAGCCGTTCTATCATAGTCCTGGAGGAATCATCATTGTGTGGCTAAATCCTCCTTTTGTAGACTTCAGAAGTCACTGTTAGGTGTGCTCATGGTTCAATGCAGAAAACTAATAAAGAATTAAATCTGAAATCTTGTACAGGAGGGTAGATGAAATAGTATTTTAGTATTAGTACTCTATATTATCATTAATATGACAAAATGTTTAGAATATATATATACATAAATCTATATATGAATATATATATATCATAAATCTTACACCATAAAATAGCTATAAGAGTTAATATAATGCCAAATGATTATGAGATTAGTAGCAAAAAATAGTATTTAAACTTATTTTTCTACTGTCCCATATCAGGTGGATCTTCTGACATGAGACAGCGATTCTGAATTTTACTTTAATAAGCATGCTTGGATTTAGAGAAAGAGAGAGCCAGTCTCTAACTATAAAACCAGCTTTAATCTTTAACTGGCTTGGAACTACAAAAGATTGTCTGCATTGTATGTCTGTTAAGAAAAGCATAAACAAATATATGGGAAGTTTTATGAAATTTTATCCTTTAGGCAATGTGAAAGACCAATAGGCAATAAATATACTCTTTATCTTGAGACAGCTTTTCTTGATTGTTTGTTCTCTTTCTTTGGTTGTGTAATTTGTACAGTGGTTTTCAGATTCCTTAGCTTGATAGGTTTATTCTCCTGAATAGACTGAAATAAAACCCTACTCCAACCCTAATTTGGGTGAGATTCTCTTTTGCAAATTTATATCTGATCAAATGAAAAGCATTTGTTATTTTTATAGGTTTAAACAGGCATGCTGTTTGATGAACCATCATCTCGTCTAATTAAAAGATGTCTCTTGTTCAAATCAAGTCTTTATCAGTTTTCATGGTACCTATAAATTCAGATACACATGATACACATATGCCTTCTGCAATTTCTCTTCAGTCATAGCTAATTTTCTCTTAGTATCAGCATTAAATTCCCTGGCACTATTTAAGTCCATGTCACTATCTAAGGTTCTGTTTAAACTAATCAAGTCCTATTTCAGTAGTGTGCCATATATGGGAGATGTCTCTTAGCAATCTTTGGAAGGCATTAAGGATCTACAATCGATCTGTTCTAATTTAAACTTTTTGTGTTTAAATTTTCATAAACCCATTTTATATCCTAAATAATTAATAGAATCTCCTCTTTGAATTTTTTATGAGCAATTTCATCAAGGCAAAATTTTTTTCTTTCAAACATTCTTTCTGAAGTATTTACATTTGAATCAGATAGTAAAATTTTATCCTTGTAATAAATGGTGAACTATAGATTCAGAAAATCATTTTCAATGATTGAATTATAAAATATTGAACATTCCCTATGCAATAATATTAAAATGATACCTCTGAGCACATTAAGAATTGCTATAAGTTGTCACTGTGAAGGTTAATTTTTCTATGTCTTTTTCTTATTAAGTTATAATGAAGAAACAATTTTTTAATTCAATAATTATATGAGGCTTTTCTTTAGGTAACAGGGAAGTCAAAATAATTACATGCTGGAAACGGCTGAATCACCTTTTTAACAGGTCTTAGATCCATTAACATGCTTCATTTTCCAGATTTCTTTTTATAACAAATATAGAATTCTAATGGTTGATTCCTCAATACGTTGAACATCTAGTTGCTTCTGTACCAGTTATTCTAATGCCTGTATTTTCTCTAATGTCAAATGCGATTGTTTAACCCAGAGAGGTTTTTCTGTCAACTCTTTAAAAGGTACGGCTGTTGGTGCTTTTGAAATATCAGCAGCTGTTATGTCCTGTTCTTGTACCTCCTGAATTGTTGGTGACTGTTCTTTACAATATCTTGTAATAATTTTTGCATAAACAATATTATGTTGTTAATTAATTATTTGTTTCTAAAATTAGGGGAATGTTAATCTGAGTACACCATTGCTGTAACAAATTATGTTTTGACAATTCATTGCTATGGTAGCCACAAATGGTTTTAATTCTTGTCTCTGTCTTTCTGGTCTTATACATTCAATCTCTTTCATATTCTGCTTTATATGAAAGTTTCTATCCCTAAAAACTGAACATTTACATCCTGAAGAGGTTAATTTGATGACAGAAATCTTTCAAAATTTTGTTGTCTCTGCAACTATGTCTATCAGGTCTTCAGTGGTGAGGTCATTTGTAATCTTAATTTTGATCTTTATTTATTTATTTATAAAAGTTTGCCAAAATTCTTACTTTCTGATTTGTCCTGAACTTTGTGTTTTCTTTTCTATATCTGTTCTATTATCCAGAGCAGGGTGGTTTCTTACAATCATCATTAGGTTCTTTAATTGCTCTGGGAAAGATTTTCCTTTACAATGGCAGAAACAACTCAATCACATTTGGCATAGGGGCTTGTGAGAGGCCCCTCATAGAGTTTCCTGAAAACAAAGGATTACATTGAAGGTTGCTCATTGACCTACATTCTTGAGTCCAATGCCTGCCTTTACCCACATCTTCTGCATTATCCAAAAAGGAGGGACATTCTGAATGGATTATTCCTAGAAAAACGTATTGTTTCTTGGAATGCCATCTCCAATCCCTTTTAAGGTAACCTTGTTTGTCACAGTTATAACATTTGGTATTTTTTCTCACACCTCTGCATATCAATTCTCCTATTCATACAACATCTTGGTCATGAGATTCAATATTAATTGTATCTCAATTCCATTCCTCCAAAGCTGCTGACCTTGCCTTTAAAGGCATAATTATATATATTTTTTCATAGAGAATTGGCATTTTTCAACAGTCAGAGATTCAATTGTTTCTTTGCCTGGCTTTTGAATTTCTTACCATTTTATTTATCACTGCGACAGTCTTTGTAAGAAATCCATAAGGGCTTCTTTGGGCCCTATTAATCTGTCAGTTATGATTCAATTTTTCTTACTATTTCTCCAATTCTGTCTCAAGAATTCAAAGCTGCTGCATGACTTAAATCCAGGGTTTGATCATTATATATATTTGGCTTTTCTATACGAGCATTATCTCCTTCTCCAAGAATTTGATCTTAGAAGATGTCCTTACCTACATGGCCTGGCCAGGTGGCTAAAATGCCAGAGGCAATTGTCTTTTCATGAATTCATGCCCTCAAACAGTGGGCGCCAATTATAGCACCAACAATAAAAAGCCAGAACCAGATACTGAGGCTCAAACTAAAGATCAGAAAAACAAAGCAGCCAAGCCACTAGAAGTATTAACCTCTGTGAAATCTTCAGACTGAAAGAGAAAGCATGTTCTTTCTTATTCTGCTTATATTCTTCTCTAGTGTTGGGATTAAAGATGTACACAATCATTGTCCAGCATTGATGGCTAACTACTGTGGTTGCTGAGATTAAAGTTGTGTGCCACACCTGGATGCCCTGTATGGCTAAATACTATGAATGTTTTGCATTCAGATCTTCAAGCAAGCTTTATTTACTAAAATACAAATGAAATATCACTACAAAAGAAGCAGGAAGATCACTATGATGTGCTATGTTGTCTATACACATGCGTGTATATGCGCACACACACACTTACTGGAAAAGAAAAAAACAATACTATACAAGAAAAGGAGCATTGGAAAATAGGGATAATACAGTAACTCTTAAAGTAATTTCAGTTGTCTGCCACTGATGCCCATAGAATCATTTTCAAAAATATATACAGGCAAGCATGAAACTATATAACATTAATCCCATCCACTTGGAGAAACTGAGCACTTGACAATGGGCCATCACATCACCATGTGACCATAACTGCCCATCATTAACTGGGTGTTATTGGACCCACCAAGTTATAAATTAGGACATGCACAGCAGCAATCTCCTATCCAAATGAAGTGATATATTGGTGTAGGAAGTTCTTCTTTCTATGTGTTCATTTCATTGGTTAAATAAAGAGACTGCCTTGGCCTTTTGATAGGGCAGCAGCTTAGATAGGTGGGGTAGACAGAACAGAATGTTGGGAGAAAGAAGGTAGGCAGAGAGGAGCCCGCCATGAAGCTGCCAGGTCAGACATGCTGAATCTTTCCCAGTAAGCCATGACCTCGTGGTGACATACAGATTATTAGAAATGGGTTGAATCAAGATGTGAGAGTTAGCCATTAAGAGCCAATGGGGCAGGCAGTATTTAAATGAATAGAGTTTCCATCTAATTATTTCGGGTGTAAACTATCTGAGAGCTGGGTGGCAGGAAGCGGCCAGCTGCTCCATATTACTACAATATATAAAAGATAAGGATCAAGCAGGTCCTGAAGGCTTAAACAAGCTAAATGTAGAAGTGTCCAAATATCTGGTATTCCCTCCTGTTACACTGCCTTCTCTTGTCAAGCATGCACTAATAGCCTCATAGGATGTTCCTTATGATTGGTCGACTTAAGAAGACTAGTACTTGGTTCTGTACATTATTTAGCCAATACTGAGAAGTGGACAGCTGTAGCATAAGAAGCCCTTTCTGGGAAAATTCTGAAGGACTCTGGTGAAAGAAAATCTTTACAGTGCACAGAACTTCAGGCAGTATACACCATCATACAGTTTGTTTGGATGCAGAAATGGCCTACTGTGCAACTAGTCACTTATTGATTGGCTGTAAGCAATGTACTAACAGGATGTTCAGTTAGTTGGAAATAGCATGATTGGAAAATTGGTGAGAAAAGACATCTGGGGAAGAAATTTGTGGATAGATCTCATCAAATGAACAATGGGTGTGAAGATACTTGTATCCAATGTAACCCATTTCCATTAATCTGTGTATCACCACATGCCTGTGGCTTACTGGCAAGATTCTAACCAGTGTCTGTCTGAGGCAGAGGATCCATGGCTTCTCTCTTCCTCCCAGCATTCAGTTCTGTTTTCTCCACCTACCTAAGTTCTACCCTATCAACTAGGCCAAGGCAGTTTCTTTATTCATTAACCAATGAAAGCAACACAAAAACCCCGCCTACCTAAGTTCTGCCCTATCAACTAGGCCAAGGCAGTTTCTTTATTCATTAACCAATGAAAGCAACACATAAACAGAAGGAACTCCTACACCAGGCATAATCTGGCTTCTCTGGATAATTCCCTTAGAAGGCAGTACTTCAAAATGAAATACCAAGTGGTTAACTATTGGGGAGAGGGAAAAGAATAAAGCATCAAATTTGTGTGTGTGTGTGTATAAAAATATATAAACACTCTCACACACACTATACACACACATACACATGGATACGTACATATATATGTATATATCCATAGAACATCAATCTACTGTCTGAGATACTTGAATCACTAAGTATAAGCACAATATAAAAATAAACAAATGTCTCAGAAGGAACAGAGCACCACAAAATAAACTTCATTAAATGTCGGCACCCGTGTGGGTCCAACACAGATTCCCTCACCCAGATGGACCGGAGTTGTGAGGAATAAAACTGACACAGCTTACACCATCATCATGGAAAAAGCCAGAATCCCCTTTATTCTCCAAACATCTTACATACCCACACCAAATTGAGTGGGAACACACAAAGGCTGTTGCCTAGGCAACCAGGTGCCTGGGCTCAGATCACTCCGTATCTGGCAGTCAGGTAGGCCCTGAATTAACATCTCTATAAGACATCCTCCAAGTTACAAAAGGAAGGAAGCACCAAACATCTAAACTCTTAAGACATCAGCTTCAGTCAACATCTCTCCTCAGGAGATCTACATTTCTAACAAAAGAAAGCTAGGAGCAGCACAACCTGGCTTTTGTTAAGGCAGAGACAGTTTGTCTGTAGAGCTATGTGATCAGCTCAAACCGAGCTAATGGCTTTTGTGCCATATAGAAATATGGGCCCACAATTAAATGGGTTTGCCACACATGTAGCAAACTACAGTATCTGTTTTAAAATAGAAACCACAATATCTCTACCATTAGACTTAAGTGAACAAGGTAATTTAATTCCTCCAAGGCTATGATGAAATATAAATGAAACATTTTTTTCTCAAAGATAAAGATACCTGTGATGTCTAAAGTCTTTACCAAATGATTTATTTAAATAGGGTTTGTCTCTTTTATGACTTTGTCCCTATTTCCTGATGTCAAGTAGATAGAAAAAGATTTTGAAATATTTACAAAGTTAGAAAAATAATGGAGAAGTTAAGAAGTGTACATTCCACCAGGTGGTGGTGACACTCAGGAGGCAGAGAAGATAGATCTCTGTGAGTTCAAAGCCAGCCTGGTCTAAAAGAGCTAGTTCCAGGAGAGGCTCCAAAGCTATAGAGAAACCCTGTCTCAAAAAACAAAAACCACAAAACAAAAACAAAGAAATGTTTATTTCCAGGACCAAGATCCAATTCTTGACACCTATCTGTAATTCCTGCTACAAAAGATCCTAGGTTCTAATGTTCTCAGAAGCCAGCATGCACATTCATGTATCTAAACACACACACACACGCACACACACACACAGCACATGCTTACAATTACAGAAACTGTTACACATACACAACACATAATTACAATACAGCAACTCTTTCAACAATAGATTTTCACTCATGAAAGTTTTTCTCTTGTAAACATTCATTCCTGTGGAACAGGCATTGAGGCACCTACTTATAGAGTATTGCTTCACTAAGAATTGGTTTGTATAACAGAAAGCATGTGAAGGCGTAAGTCACAAACAATCCCACACCAGTTTGGAATTATGATTAATAGAATGGTCATTTATTTAAAGGGGAAAAACTTACAGGTCACCGTCCCAGACAACAGCCCTCTGCACAATCAGGAAAGGAGCCTAGTCGCGGGAAGCAGAGCTGGAAGTCAGAGAGAGAGTGCAGAAATGTGGCCGTTTTTTTTTTAAAAAAGGGAGAGTGACCATGCCCCAATGGGCTGGTAACTCAGCGGCTATTGGCTGAAGGAGCGGAAGGAGCTCCCGCAACAAGCATGCATGTACACTTGAAGTCAGAGTAATGAATTCTAAGTTGCTAGTAACATTTGTGAAGTTTCAGAAAATGGTGCTGCTCTGAAGAAAATATGTCACTAAGAATAAGATTTGAAAATTTATATCAACACACCATTTTCAGTTCATGCCCTCTGCTCAATGCTTCAGACTAACAATGTGAATATTAGATTCCTGCTTTAGCAGTCATGTCTGACAACTTTTTCCATGTCTCTTTCATGGTGATCCTGTATCCCTCTGAAACCAAAGGCCAAATGAAACTCTTTTATAAATGGGCCTAAACATTATATCACAAAAACAGAAAAGGAACTAACAAATCCATACCTTTTTTTTTTTTTTACTTAAATTAGTTATTTCATGGAATTGAAGAGAAGTATAAAATCTAAAAGGGTTACATGATTGTTTACACTCATACTTTAAGTGTTACAGCTCTGGAGGGAATGATTCCTTGACTGTCGGGAGTCAGGTTATATCTACAGTAGTGAACAGAAGGCATCTGCAGCTGTGAGAGGAAAGGTACTTTGACTATTGAAAAATCAGGTTATACCTAAAGATATAGAGGGAAGACATCCTGTACACCAAAAGGTACCCTGACTGTTCAAAGTCAGTCAATATCTAAAGCTATAAAGAGAAGATATTCAGGATACTGACTGCTGTGGGAAGTCAGGCTGAAAGTAAAGCTATCGATGGAAGTTATCCTGAATACCTAGGTTCTGAAGAAAATGGTATCCTTACTATCAGAAGTCAAGACATACCTACAGCTGTGAAGGGAAAGTATGCTAGATACATACAGCTTTGAGTAGAAAAGTGTGCTGACTGTCAGGCTATACATGAAGCTATAGAAGGAAGGATAGCTACAGCTCTAAAAAGAAAAGTACACTGAATGTTGGAATGAAGGCTATACCTACACCTGGGAAATGAAGAAATCCTGGGTACATGCAGCTTTGATGAGAAAGACCCCCTAAATGATGGAATTCCAGCTATAAATGAAGTTCTTGAGGAAAGGTATCCTGGTTACATAGGATGCTGAAGAAAAAGATACCTACTGTACTACCAGAAGTCAGGCTATGCCTATAGCTGTGAAGAGAATAGAGACCTACAGATGTGTGGGGAAAGTATCCTCAGTGTCAGGCTATATCTGAATCTGTTCCAGTGGGGAATGCTCCCTCCACAGGATGCAGTAATTCCTCTTCTCACCAAAAGAGAGCCTTTATAGCTGGGCCTGGTTTCAATCTGCTAAGAGAGTTTCCCAGCAGAGATATTCATTGCTGCTCTGATCCACTCCCCTACGGGAGGTTCCCAGAATTGTCCATTGCTTCTCTGTTCTGTTCCACTAGAGAGTTTCCTAGCAAAGTTGTCTATTCCATCTCAGTTCCAAACCAAATTGTTATTTCTATGCTTCACTTGTTTTGTTTGTTTGGTTTTAGTTCTTTTTTTTCCCCCTTTGGTTTTTCGAGACAGTGTTTCTCTGTAATTTTTGGAGCCTGTCCTGGAACAAGCTTTTGTAGACCAGGCTGGCCTTTAACTCACAGAGATGTGCCTGCCTCTTTCCTGAGTGCTGGGATTAAATGCATGTGCCACTACCACCTGGCTACTTCTTCACTTAAGTAAGGGGGAAATTGCTGCAAAAATATAGTAGTCTCCCACAAAATGGTAGTGCTTTGTTCCTTTAAGGGAGTTTACTAGCAGAGTTGTCCGCTGCTTCTCTACTCCAAACAACTAGGGAGTTTATCATTGCTCAAGGGAAAGGTCTTATCCTCATTCAAAAGATTTATTTAAAGGTGGTTAATCTAGAAAACTGGCTGCCTCTGCCAGGGTAGAAAAGAGATCTTGCCAATTGATTGGGCACAGGGCTTATATACGAACAGAGATTTTCCAGGTAGAAGGTTTTCAGGGTGGGAAGTCATCAGATTTCAATCCCTGAGTTTTAAAAGTTGAGACTTACTGGATTTTGGGCTCTGGAATTGGTTGGCTTTGAACTCAGGGATTAGTTGATTTGTGATCAGTTGGTCAAGGGCAGAGTGTTACTTTGGATCTGGTTTCAGGGTCAATGTGTATTTTTTCCAATGGCCCCTAGTCACATTTTGGGTTTGATTTCAGGGTCAGGGTGTTTCTTTCACTGGCTCTGGATACAGGGACTAAGCGTGTTTATTTGGCTCTGGTTTAGGTGTTTGGGTGTGTCTCATTAGGCCCAGGTTTGGGGCAGTCAAATTTTGTGTTTTTCACTGGTTCTGGATTCAGTTTCAGGGTGTGTTTCTTTGTCTGGCCCTTTTACTCTACACATAGGGCTTCATATGTTCATTTGTTCCATGAGGATGTGGGTACATACAATATAAAAAAGGATATCAATATCTGAACCCTTTTTGACACTGTCAGGCATTTTCTACAGAATTAATACTCTTCTGTAACTGATTATATGTGTGCTGGATAAAAATTTTAACAGGTAATTTATAATAAGAAGACCTCAGTATCCTTTTCAGATAGTCAAAGACTATTGTAATATGCAAATGCTTTAATGGATTAATTACATACAAAAAGTTTCACTCCTTTATAAAGTGTAAAACTTTAGCACACTGACTACATTTACAGGGTTTATCTGTAGTGTGATTTTATCTCATGACACTGAAGACTTTTTACATACAAAAGCTTTACTATACTGAATGAATTCATATACTTTCTTTCCAGTGTATTTTCATTTATCTTTTGAAGTTGACTGTGATGAGCTGTCTGGGACCATCCTCAACAACAACAACAACAACAACAACAACAAAACCCTCTCTTCAGGGTAACGGCATGGGTACTAGAAATATATTAGAGAATATGAAGATTCAAATGAAAAGAATAAAATGGAGAAACACATAGAATAGTATTGGGAAGGAATACCAGTGAGTCCTGAAAATTCACCTTCATTTAATTTCCAACTGCTTAAAATAACCTTGACCCCAAAGTTAGGAGTAAGACAAAAGACTGCATTAACATGATACAAGGAAATGAACATACAATTGAAATTTGCAGTCTACATCCATAGTTAAAAATTCTGTTGCTAGAACGAAACAAGTCACACTTACACCTTAGACCAAAACATTCTGTAGGCAAACCACTCCCTCCATGGAATCCGAAGTTATCTACATAGTGGGAACTGGAACTAATTTGAATCCTTAGACTTTTGTTTCAGGCAAGAACTGATCTACTTTTCTATTCCCGGTGTAGAAGGTCTGGCAATTAGAGACACCTGTTGACAATAACCTTGAGAGAGCAAAACTCCTGGAACTATATCTAGGTGGAGCATTTGTTTGAGGTAAAAGCACAATAATCATGAAGGAACTAGAAAAAAGTCCCAACTCTCTGACCTTTGTTCAACTTGGAAACAGGCTCACATTTTCAGGCCTCCACAATGAGCAAAAGTTTTAACACATACATTCGTAGGGTTTTTACTCCAGTATGTGTTCTTTAATGCCTTGAAGATGACTGTGATATCATCCTTTACCACACTTATAAAAGTATGTGTCCTTTTATGCTGTTGAAGAGTACTGTCATGGGCAAAAGGCTTTACCACATTGATTATATTCATAGGATTTCACTCCAGTATGGTTTCTTTCATGTGTTCAGAGACTATTTTTACAAACAAAAATTTTACCACACTGACTACATTCATAGGGTTTCTCTCCAGGATATGATCTTTTATGAATGTGAAGATAACCTTGACTTGCAAAGGCTTTACCACACTGATTTCATTCATAGGGTTTCTCTCCAGTATGTGTTCTTTTATGAACGTAAAGATTACTGTGACGTGCAAAGGCTTTACCACACTGATTACATTCATATGGCTT
>NW_004949098.1:14824156-14824523 GCF_000317375.1 Microtus ochrogaster
TGAAGATAACTGTGATACGCAAAGGCTTTTCCACACTGATTACATTCATAGGGTTTCTCTCCAGTATGTGTTCTTATATGTCTTTGAAGATCAACGATACATACAAAGGCTTTACCACAATGATTACATTCATAGGGTTTCTCTCCAGTATGTCTTATTTTATGCTGTTGAAGATCACTGATACATGCAAAGCCTTTACCACACTGATTACATTCATAGGGTTTCTCTCCGGTATGGGTTCTTTTATGCCTTTTAAAAACACTGTCATATATAAAGGCTTTACCACACTGATTACATTCATAGGGTTTTTCTCCAGTATGCATTCTTTCGTGTATTCGGAGATTACATTGGAATGGAAAGGCTTTAC
>NW_004949098.1:14824623-14827271 GCF_000317375.1 Microtus ochrogaster
AAAGGCTTTACCACACTGATTACATTCATAGGGTTTCTCTCCAGTATGGGATCTTTTATGCCTTTGAAGATGACTGTGATATGAAAAGGCTTTACCACACAGATTACATTCATAGCGTTTCTCTTCAGTATGCCTTAGTATATGCCTCTGAAGATCACTGATACGTGAAAAGGCTTTATCACATTCATTACATCCATATAGTTTCTTTCCAGTATGTATTCTTTTATGCATTTGAAGATGACTGAGACGTACAAAGGCTTTACCACACTGATTACATTCATAGTGTTTCTCGCTAGGATTTGTTCTTTCATGCCTTTGAAGATGACTGTCATAAGGAAGGGCTTTAAGACACTGAGTAGATAAAGAGGGTTTTTCTCCAGTGTTACTTGTTTCCTTCCTGCAAGTATAATAGAACATGTAAAAGCATTATTACATTCAATATACTGTTGAATGTTTATATCTGTATGAATTAATTTTACAATTTGGTCCAATTGTAAAGAAGAATTAGATCTTATGGTTTTATTACTGTGTTTACACTCATGTTGTTCCCCTTCATTAGGTGTTGTTTTGCATTTTTGAGGATATCTCTGATGATAAGATCCTTTTTTACATGGTTCATATTTACAGAACCTTTTTTATATACATGATTATGCAAATATATGAGGAGAACTGGAAAAACTCAGAGTTTTACCATGCTTACTGCTTTCATAAAGTTTCCTATTCTGTGAGTGATATGACATTTGCTATGTGACCTAGGATGAACAAAATATTTACAAAGTCTTAGTACTGATGTAGCTTTTCTGTAATGTGCATCTGCTGATGTATTAATGATAAAACTGGAAAAAAATTACTTGTATACTTGAATCAAACTCAACAAATATACTAAACATGGGAATTGCTATGTATCTTCTAATTGTTCTGAGAAAGAATTGTGTTTTGTCATTACATATGCTCAGATGACTTGATTTTTGAGTGACACATGATATACTAAGTAAAAGAATAATAAATAAAAAACTTCCATATTGAATTCACACAGTATGACTTTCTGTACTCATAGAGATTAAGGCTTCTCCATAAGTGACCCTTGATGCTTGATTCTAATTGCCCCCTCATTAAATTTGGCACAGTCCCAACAAGTATATTATTTATGAATTACTTGTATATTAGCAAGACCTGAATATATACTTATCACCTCTGCAATATGTATAACTTTTGTAATATGAGTGAAATTAAATAAATGCATTGACAGTTTGACTGCATAGCTCTCTTACTTCTACCATTAAAATGGTGATATCAGCCAAGAAATTGTTTCCTTGACTTCTTTCTTAAAGAATGCCATGCACATGTAATTCACCTACCTGAAATTATAGTTTATAGACTTGTGAGAATTTAATAATCAGTGATATACTTTAAAGTGTTCCTATTTACACTATTGCTTTTGATAAAATCTTCCAGGACAAAATACAATTTCTTCAGAGGCACATTTGTATCAGTTTTCACATGTAAGTTACCTTTCATGCCATGTAGAAAGATGACAATGTTGTTCAATAGTATGGTCTTCCCAACTGTATCCTAAAATATAATTCCAGAAAATTACTATTGAAAATTGTACAAAATTTTAGTTACTATCTTTAATGAACCTCAAACCCTGCTTGATTTATTCACTCAATTCTTCTTCTTTATCAATTAAATTAGAGAAGACCATCAATAATTAAATAATAGTTATCCCCTTATTTTAAATTCTGAGGGAAAATTTTAGCTTACCAATAATAAGGAGGTTCCTGTAGGTCTCTAGCATCACATCTTTGTAGAGATTCTTCTGGGAAGGTTCCAGCAAAGTCCACTCTTCCCAAGTGAAGTCAACATGCACATCACCATAGGTAATTGCATTCTTAAATATCCCATACATGTATACAAAAGAAAGCACAATACTGACAATATTGTACATGTTTCACTGACACTACAGTCATAAGTTTCTAGCACTGTCTACAATAATTCCATAACAAGGACAAAATTGAATCACCAAGTAACTTTAAAAGGTTCACCTTTATCATTTCTATACCCTTTGAATGGAGTATCACCTTGCAAAAATTTTATTATAAAACACAGACAAATAAATAGATAAACAGCACAGAGTACATGAGAGAAACTGTATGAAAAATTAATTCCAACTTAAAAAAAAACCAAAAAGATAAGATGGGCAAGCTGTGTGCATTGGCTCATGCCTTTGACCCTGCCCCCCCCCTTCAAGTTAACCCTTTTGTCTGCGGGTTCCTTGGAATTCCAAGAGTCCCTGTTCTTGTGCCGAGGAGATCCAGCCAGACGGGTGAGTGTGTGCCATTCCAGAGTCGACAAAACCAGAATGGAACACAGGGCCCCTCCAGCTCTTGCTGCAGGGGCTTCTTTGTTCCATGTGACCTTGCCTCCCCTGAGCCTGCCCTATTGTCTGTGAGGTCCTTATCCCTGGAACAGTTCCTGTTCCTGCACTGAGGTGATCCACCCAAAGAGTCAGTCACAGCAAAAATTGGACAGAGCAGCCAAGACTCTCCTGGCTGCAGTGGTGGCGCATGCCTTTAATCCCAGCACTCAGGAGGCAGAGGCAGGTGGATCTCTGTGAGTTCGAGGCCAGCCTGGTCTACAAGAGCTAG
>NW_004949098.1:14827371-14828792 GCF_000317375.1 Microtus ochrogaster
ATACATACATACATACATACATACATACATACACACACACACACACACACACACATACATACATACATACATACATACATACATACATAAAGGAAGAGATGGGCATGAGCCATGCAAGAATTCCTCCAACAACCTGAAAGGCAACATGACAATACCAGAATCCAGGGATCACATAATAAGAAAATTTGAACACCCTATTCCAGAAGGATTAGAAGAAATTGATTTTTAACGTAACATTATGAAAATAATGGAAGACCTTACACAGGATGTGAAAAACTGCTTTAAAGAAACGAAGAACACAAACAAAATGGGAAAAGAAATAAATAAATTTCTCAAAGATAACCAAGAAAACCAAGAAAAAGCAATCGAACAGGTAATGGAAACAAATCAAGACTTGAAAAATGAAATGGAGGTAATAAAGAAAACACAAAACAAGGGAAGGCTGGATATGGAAAATATAGGTAAAGGAACACGAACTACAGAGACAAGTATAATCAACAGAATACAAGAGATAGAAGAAAGAATCTCAGACGCTGAAGATACTATAGAGGAAATAAACTCATTGATCAAAGAAAAGAGCAAATCCAAAAATTCTTAAAAAAACATCCAGAAAATCTGGGACACCATGAAAAGACCAAACCTAAGAAAAATATGGGTAGAAGGAGAAGAATTACAGCTCAAAGGCCCAGAAAATATAGTCAACAAAATTATAGAAGAAAACTTTCCCAACCTAAATAAGGATATTCCTATGAAGGTACAAGAACCATACAGAACACAAAACAGACTGGATCAAAAAAAATCCCCTAGACATATAATAATCAAAACACAAAACATACAGAATAAAGAAAGAATATTAAGAGCTGCAAGGGAAAGAGGTCAAATAACATATAAAGGAAACCTATCAAAATTACACCTGACTTCTTAATGGAAACCATGAAAGACAGCAGGTCTTGGAAAGATGTGCTACAGACACTAAGAGACCATGGATGTAAGCCCAGACTACTACATCCAGCAAAACGTGCATTCACCATCGATGGAGATAACAAGATATTCCAAGACAAAAACAGATTTAAACAATATGTAGCCACAAACCCAGCCTTACAGAAAATACTAGAAGGAAAACCACAAACCAAGGAAGCAAACAATACTGATAATAACACAAGCATCTGACAATCCTCCAGCAGCACAACTCAAAGAAGGGAAACACACAAACACTACAACCAGAAAAAAAATAACAGGAGTTAACAAACACTGGTGATTATGATCACTTAATATCAATGGATTCAATGCACCTATAAAAAGGCACAGGTTAAGAAAATGGATGCGACAGGGAAATGCAAATCAAAACAACTTTGAGATATCATCTTACACCTGTCAGAATGGCTAAAATCAAAAACACCAATGATAGCCTTTGCTGGAGA
>NW_004949098.1:14829012-14829531 GCF_000317375.1 Microtus ochrogaster
GAACCTGGAAACAACCTAGATGTCCTTCAATGGAAGAATGGATGAAGAAAGTGTGGAATATATACACATTAGAGTACTACTCTGCGGTAAAAAAAAAACAATGACATCTCGAATTTTGCATGCAAATGGATGGAAATAGAAAACACTACCCTGAGTGAGGTAACCCAGACCCAAAAAGATGACCATGGGATGTACTCACTCATAATTAGTTTCTAGCCATAAATAAAGGTCAATGAGTCTATAATTTGATATCCTAAAGAAGCTAAATAAGAAGGTAAACCCAAAGAAAAACATATAGCAATCCTCCTGGTTATGGGAAGTAGACAAGATTTTCGGCCAAAAAATTGGGATCTTGGGGTGCGGTGGGAGGGGGAAAGGGGAGATAGGGAGAGAAAAGTGAGAAGGGGAGGATGGGGAGAACTTGGGGAAATGGGATGATTGGGATACAGGAAGGCTGGATAGGGGAGCAGGGAAGCACATATCTTAATTAAGGGAGCCATCTTAGGGTTGGCAAGAGAC
>NW_004949098.1:14830462-14854460 GCF_000317375.1 Microtus ochrogaster
AAAGAAAATGGATGCGAAAACAGGATCCAACACTCTGCAGTTTACAAGAAACACACCTCAACCTCAAAGACAAACATCTATTCAGAGTAAAGGGTTGGGAAAAGGTTTTTCAATCAAATGTACCAAAGAAACAAGCGGGTGTGGCTATAGTAATATCTAACAAAATTGATTTCAAACTAGAAGCAATCAGAAGAGCTGGAGAAGGACACTTTATACTCATAACAGGAACAATTCATTAAGAGGAAATCTCAAACTTGAATATCTATGCCCCTAATATAAAAGCACCCACATATGTAAAAGAAACATTACTAGAACTCAAAGCATGCATCAAACCCTATACTCTAATAGTAGGGGATTTCAACACTCCTCTCTCACAAATGAACAGGTAAAACAGACAGAAACTTAACAGAGAAATAAGAGAACTAACAGATGCAATGAACCCAATGGACTTAACAGATATCTATAGAATGTCCACCCAAACAGAAAAGAATATGGCTTCTTCTCAGCATCTCATAGAATCATCCCAAAAATTGATCATATAATCAGTAACAAAGCAACCATCCACAGGTACAAAGAAATTGCAGTAACAACCTGTGTACTATCGGATCACCATGGAATAAAGTTAGAATTCAACAACAATTCTACCCCCAGAAAGCATACAAATTCAAGGAAACTGAACAGTCAACTACTGAGGCAACCCTGGGTCAAGGAAGAAATAAAGAAAGAAATTAAGTCTTCCTTGAATTCAATGAAAATAAAGAAACAACATACTCAAACTTATGGGACACTATGAAAGCAGTGCTAAGAGGAAAGTTCATAGCACTAAGTGCCCACATAAGGAAAATGGAGAAAGCTCACATTAGAGACTTAACAGCCCACCTGAAAGCTCTAGAAAGAAAAAGCAGACTCACCCAGGAAGAGTAGAAGACTGGAAATAATCAAACTGGGGGCTGAAATCAACAAAGTAGAAACACAGAAAACAATCCAAAGAATCAATGAAACAAAAAGTTATTTCTTGGAGAAAATCAACAAGATTGACAAGCCCCAATCCAAGCTAATCAACTTCCAGAGAGAGAATACGCAAATTAACAAGATCAGAAATGAAAAGGGGGTCATAACCACAGACACAGAGGAAACTCAGAGAATCATTAGATCTTACTACAAATGTCTATATGCCACAAAATTGGAAAATGTGAATGAAATGGACATTTTTTAGATAAATACCATATACAAAAATTAAATCAAGACCAGCTGAACAATTTAAATAGACCTGTAAGTCGAGAGGAATTAGAAGCTGTCAACAAAAACCTTCCTACCAAAACAAGCTCAGGACCAGATGGTTTTAATGCAGAATTCTACCAGAACTTCCAAGAAGAGCTAATACCTATACTCCTTAATGTGTTTCACAAAACAGAAACAGAAGAGTCACTGCCAAATTCCTTTTATGAAGCTACAGTTACCCTGATACCAAAACCACACAAAGACTCAACCAAGAAAGAGAATTACAGACCAGTCTCACTCATGAACATTGACACAAAAATTCTCAATAAAATACTGACAAACTGAATCCAAGAACACATCCAAAAAATTATACATTATGATCAAGAAAACTTCATCCCAGAGATGCAGGACTGGTTCAATATATGAAAACCTATCAATGTAATCCATCATATAAATAAACTGACAGAAAAAACAATAAGATCATTTCAATAGACGCTGAAAAAGCATTTGACAAAATTCAACATCCCTTTATGATAAAGGTCTTGGAGAGATTAGGGACACAAGGTTCATACCTAAATATAATAAAAGCAATATACAGCAAGCCGATAGCTAACATCAAATTAATTGGAGAGAAACTCAAAGACATTCCACTAAAATCAGGAACAAGACAAGGCTGTCAACTTTCTTCATACCTCTTCAATATAGTGCTTTGATGTAAGTGGGCCTTCTACTTTCATTGGTTAATAAAGAAACTGCCTTGGCCCTTTGGTAGGACAGAAAATTAGGTAGGTGGAGTAGACAGAACCGAATGCTGGGAAGAAGGGAAGTGAGACAGACGTGATGGAGACAGCCGCCAGGTCAGACATGCTGAATCTTTCCCGTTAAGACACCACTTCGTGGTGCAACACAGATTATTAGAAATGGGTTAATAGCCGGGCGGTGGTGGCGCACGCCTGTAATCCCAGCACTCGGGAGGCAGAGGCAGGCGGATCTCTGTGAGTTCGAGACCAGCCTGGTCTACAAAGGGAGTTCCAGGCCAGGCTCCAAAACCACAGAGAAACCCTGTCTCGAAAAAACTAAAAAAATAAAAATAAAATAGAAATGGGTTAATCAAGACGTGAGAGTTAGCCAGTAAGAGGCTAGAGCTAATGGGCCAGGCAGTGGTTAAAAGAATACAGTTTCTGTGTAATTATTTTGGGTGTAAAGCTAAAAGCTAACCATGCGGGAGCCGGGTGGGACGAAAAGCAGGCCTGCCCACAGCTCCTTCTACAGTGCTTGAAGTTCTAGCAATAGCAGTAAGACAGCAAGCCACTAAAAGACAACATAAGGAGATCAAGGGGATTCAAATTGGAAAGGAAGATGTCAAACTTTCATTATTTGCAGATGATATGATAATGTACATAAGCGACCCCAAAAACTCGACCAAAAAAATCCTACAGCTTATAAACACCTTTAGCAATGTGGCAGGATACAAGATCAACTCCAAAAAATCAGCAGCCCTCCTATACACAAAGAACAAAGAAGCAGGGAGGGAAATCAGAGAAACATCACCTTTCTTGATTAGCCACAAATAGCATAAAGTGTCTTGGGGAAACACTAACTAAGGAAGTAAAAGATCTATTTGACAAGAACTTTATATCTTTGAAGAAAGAAATTGAAGAGTATACCAGAAAATAGAAGGATCTCCCATGCTCTTGATTGGGAGGATCAACACAGTAAAAATGGCAATTCTACCAAAAGCAATCTATAGATTCAATGCAATCCACGTCAAAATCCTAACAAAATTCTTCACAAACCTTGAGAATAATCAACTTTATATGGAAAAACAAAAAACCCAGGATAGCCAAAACAATCCTATACAATAAAAGTCCTTCAGAAGGCATTATCATCCCCGATTTCAAACTCTCAGAGCTACAGTAATGAAAACAGCTTAGTATTGGCATAATAACAGAGATGATGACCAATGGAATCAAATCACAGACCTGAATATTAATCCACAAACCTATGAACACCTGAGTTTCGACAAAGGAGCTAAAATTATACAATGGAAGAAAGAAAGCATCTTCAACAAATGGTGCTGGCATAACTGGATGTCAACTTGTAGAAGAATGAAAATAGACCCATATCTATCACCATTCACAAAACTCAAGTCCAAATGGATTAAAGACCTCTATAAAAATCTTACCACACTGAACCTGATAGAAAAGAAAGTGGGAAGTAGTCTATAATACATGGGCACAGGAGACCACTTCCTACGTAGAACCCCACCAGCACAGACAATAAGAGCAACAATGAATAAATGAGACCTCCTGAAACTGAAAAGCTTCTGTAATGCAAAGGACACTGTCATTAAGACAAAAAGGCAACCTACTGATTGGGAGAAGATCTTCACCAACCCCACATCAGACAAAGGTCTGATCTCCAAAATATATAAAGAACTCAAGAAACTAAACATTAAAACTCTAATTAACCCAATTAAAAAATGGGGTACCGAACTGAACAGAAAATTCTCAAACAGAAGAAGTTCAAATGGCCAAAAGACACTCAACCTCCTTAGCGATCAGGGAAATGCAAATCAAAACAACTTTGAGAAACCATTTTACACCTGTCAGAATGGCTAAAATCAAAAACACCAATGACAGCCTATGCTGGAGAGAATGTGGAATAAGAGGAACACTCATCCATTGCTGGTGGGAATGCAAACTTGTGCAACCACTTTGGAAATCAGTGTAGCAGTTTCTCAGGAAACTGGAAGTCAACATACCTCAGGATCCAGCAATTCCACTCTGGAGAATATACCCAAGAGATGCCCAACCATACTACAAAAGCATTTGTTCAACTATGTTCATAGCAGCACTATTTGTAATAGCCAGAACCTGGAAACAACCTAGGTGGCCCTCAACAGAAGAATGGATAAAGAAGGTGTGGCACATATACACTTTAGCAGTAGAAAAAAATGACATCTTGGATTTTGCATGCAAATGGATGAAAATAGAAAAGACTTTCCTGAGTGAGATAACCCAGACCTAAAAAGATGAATATGAACATTCATCTGGCAATAGATAGAGACAGATACCCACATTGGAACACTGGACTGAGCTCCCAAGGTCCAGATGAAGAGCAGAAGGAGGGAGAACATGAGCAAGGAAGTCAGGACCATAAGGGGTGCTTCCACCCACAAAGAAGCTGAGACTGGTCTAATGGAAGCTTACCAAGGCCAGCTGGACTGGGACTGAACGAGCATGTGATCAAACCTGACTCTCTGAATGTGGCTGAAAATGAGGGCTGACCGAGAAGCCACTGATAATGGCACTGAGTTTTGATTCTACTGCCTGTACTGGCTTTTTGGGAGCCTAGCCTTTTGGATGCACACCCTCCTAGACCTGGATGGAGGGGGAAGGGCTAGGACTTCCCACAGGGCAGGCCACCCAGACTTCTCTTAGGACTGGAGATGCAGGGGGAGGAGTTGTGGGGGGAGTAAGAGGAAAATGGGAGGAGGTGGAAATTTTTAATAAATAAATAAATTTTAAAAAAGTAAAAAAGAAGTAAAGAAAAAAATGAGTCAAACAATCAGAAACAATTGAAAGAACTCAGAGGTTTTTGCTGAAGTTCCTAAAAAAGTTATACTTTCACTCTAGTTCTGTATTCATCTTCAGAAACCTGAAGTGCTCCGACTTAAACTGTAATGTGAATAAAATTTTACTAAAAGGCACTGCATTTGTAAAAATTTACAAATGGACAGATTAAAACATTAGCAATACAAATGTTGATCACAAATAACCAACACAGAGCAAGAGAGATGCCTTAATATTAAAGAGCTCACACTATTCTTGAATATAGGTGGGCTCGTTTTCCAGAGCTTACATGTGGGATCATAACTGCCCATTATTTCAAATTCAGGGTTTCTGTGACCACCTTTTGATCATTGTAAGGACCATGTAACCACATGGCACATATTCATGCATACAGGTAAAATACTCATATTCATTATAAATTTCAAAATAAACACAACAGCTGGAAGAAGGTGATGTCCCTGCAATCCAACGGCTCAGAAGGCCAGGACAGTACTAATGCCATGAATAAATGCCCTCCTGGGAAATATAGTGAAACCCTCTGCCAAACTTCAAAATACAAAATAGGGTGAATCTCAGTACAACAACATATGCTTGACAGATACAAAATTGTCATCTTATAATATCAAAACAAAAAAGCCAGGAATGTTGGTCTACCTTCAATCCCAGAACTTGGGAGCCAGAGTCATGTGATTTCTGAGTGTGAGGCCAAGCTGGTGTACAGGACTACTTTCAGGATGGCAAGGGCTACACAGACAAACCTTTTCTTCAAAAACAAATGAAGAAAACAATTTTAAAAAGCTACCAAACTGCATTAGTGCCACAGACCGACTCTCTTGGAGATCGAAGACCAAGGGAGAACAGGGGTGAAGGCTTAGGAGAACCCAGGATTCGGCGAATGACAGACAGACACAACTCTAATGAGATTTGAATCTGCTGCAATTTTACTAAAATTCTAGCATCACTTTTAAGAGATTACAGAAGAAAGTTGTCAGACATAAAATCTTACATGATTATAGGCAGTTGATTATTCTCAGCAAGTCTTGCAGTCAGGGCCAGGTGGGCAGAGCTTTTCTTTGAAATTCATCTCACACCATTAACTAATTGTGCTTTCTCATGGCCCTAAATCATATCTGCCCTCAAGGTAACCAAGGTAACCCAAACACCATTCTTCAACTGTGCTTCCTCATGGCCCTAAATCATATCTGCCCTCAAGGTAACCAAGGTAACCCAAACACCATTCTTCAGGATTCCAACCCCAGGGTTTGCTCCAATATTGAATGGCTGGCTTCATGTTATCAAGAATTGCCTGCCTTTCTTTCCCATCTAAAATGCACCAGGGGTTTCTCATTCTGGCTAGTCTCTCCATAAATGGTAACTCATGCCATTTCATACATTTTCCTTCATAATTTACCCATCTTCTACCAAATCTCCTATCATGAGCTCTTTCTGTTCTAGGGTATCCATAAATTCCCCCAGAGAGCGGAGTTAGAGTCTTTTTTTTGTGTGTGTGTGTGTCATTATTTTTTTTTTTTCAGTGCAGTGACAAAATCCAGGGCCTTGCACATGCTAGGCAGTTGATCTACCACTCAGAGGCACTCCCAGCCTTTAGGCATTTTTTTTTTTGATATCTCACTTGTATTTTATTTTATTTTATTTTATTTTTTTAATTTATTTATTAAGGATTTCTGCCTCCTCCCTGCCACCGCCTCCCATTTCCCTCCCCCTCCCCTGATCAACGGAGTCAGAGTCTTAATCATAACATTAATGGCCTGAATCAAGGGAGGGAACTGACGCATCAGTTCCTCCGTATTCAAGGAGCCGTTGGGAATGTTTCCTGGTACCTTGAACAGATTAAGTTTTTGTCAAGAGAAAAGTAGAACAGAAGAAAGGATAGCAGAGCCAACGCAAGAAACCATCGCCAGGAACAAAGTGAACGAGGTCCTTGAGGCTGATCAGGCTCCTCAACTCGAGCAGACTGCCAGGGAACCGCCGGGGGCCAAGCACGAACCCCTCATTTTGAGATGGCCACCACCTGAGAGGCATTTTGTCATACAGGCGAGACAGCTGTGGATGTGCCACATTAGCACTGAATAGCAACTACTTCTAAATCATTTATGATTTAGTGTTATGATATATAATCGTGGAGAAGGCATGATAGCACAGAAAGGAAGCTGGCTGATTAGTTTCAGCCACAGCATAGTAGACACAAAGAACAGGAGATGGATTGAGGCAATAGAGACTTTTTGCCCAGATCTTCTACTTTGGTTGAACTACTATAATTATAGCAATTGGTTTCATGATCATGTCAGTCCTTTAAACAGATTTTTGATTGCCCTTGTCTGTAAACCATAAGAAATGGGAAATTAGGACATATATGAAGCATCTCAAATTGACTACCTAATCTCACATTGTTAATCTCAACTACTGGTGAAGCAGGAAAGCTCTCATCCTCCTTCCTTCCTCCCCATTTCTACACTCTTACTGGACCAGCTTCAAATATTTCAATGATTCAATTAGAGCACATGTCCCTTTTCATATATAAGTCCCCTCCAAAACACAGAGAGACTGAAGGTCACCTATGAAGTCTAATTTGCCTGCTCAATGGCTAGTGAAGGCCTAGTCTGGAAGGAGTGTGTAGAACTGTCTTCCCAGTACTGTGCAGAAAAAGCAAGGTAAGGTGTTCAAAAAAATTCTTAATTACATGAGGCAAACCTAAGCTATAGAAGACATTGCTTTACATAGAAATGAATAATCAACATCAATTAAAGAAAAGGATTGAAGATATTAATGATCTAGAAACATTGGAGAAATTAGAGATGAGGGCAAATTATTATTATAGCATTTAAAGAAAACATTTAAAACTTGATACCCATAAGTAATTTTTAAAATGATAAGAAAATTGTACTTTTAAAATTAGAAAGCATAGGTATACTGACTTTGAAAAACAGTAGGACTTTCCCTAGAAGAGGGAAAGTCATTAATAAGAGATAGATTGATTTGGCCCGAACATCTACGTTGTCTGCTGAGATCTGTAACCTGAAACATAGAGTTAAAATCAATAGACTGTTCCTCAAACCTCTGAGCTCACATAACTGTGTCAAGCAGGACTAAAATATCTGCATAGGATCTCTGCTTAATTACACCTTCATTATTCATTGGCTCAAGTTAACTTTTCCAAATTGTACACCCACACTGATCTGTGTTCATTCACATGATATGAATTAAAACATGCTGGGAAATTACAGAAACACTCCCTGACCACAATCAAGTCCTTTATCATAATGGTGAGTCCAGGAGCTGGTTGCTTACCCTGTTTCCCTGAAGTGTACAGAATAATTTTTTCCTCCTATTTTGGTCAGAAGACAGAAGCAATGTTCCATATGTGGATTCTTTTCCTGTGACTGCACTGGAGAGCTGACTAAATGACTCAAAGAGATTATTTTAAAACTGAGATAGATGGTACAGTCATGCAATTTAATAATATTGAAGGTGTAATATAGAGGACAACACGGCCATTCTCTAGAGTGCAACAGACTGGAATCAAGGCCACCCAAGTCAACCTGAGAGCTTGTCTCAAACACAGTTTTCCAACAGGATGGAATACAACAGTTCTAGAATTATATAGTTAAATAGCTAGTTCCAGGACATGTTCTGAAGCTACAGAGAAGCTCTGTCTCGAAAAACCAAAAAAAAAAAAAAAAAAAAAAAAAAAACTACATAGAGAAGCTCTGTCTCGAAAAACCAAAAAAAAAAAAAAAGAAAAGAAAAGAAAAAGATAAAAAAAAAAAAAGAAAAGAAAAGAAAAAGATAAAAGCTAGGGTGGGGATTTCTTGCACATGCTAAGTTCCATGCCAAGTAAGTTTCTTAAGAAGAATAGAATCTTGTATCTAACTTGTGGTGGGGGGTGGGGGGCGTAATGGAAGGAAATGAAAGACTTCGATGAAGTCAGCCGAAACCCTCATACAGTAGTACAAATTCAAGGGGAGGCTAATCAAACAATGCTACACAAGTGAAACATGGGGACTGTGATCATTACTAAAACTAAAAGGGCCTTGGGATTGACAACCATAGCTCTGAGGGGTTCTCAGGATCCAAGGCAACTCTTCCACAAAGGCCCTAACCCCAAGCAATTACCAAAGGAGCTATGTTCAACTGTCAATACATCAGACCCTAGGAAAGTTCCCAAAGCCTAAGCTCCAGGCTGTTACTGTCTTACCCCAAAATGTCCCTCCTCTCTGCTCTAGGGCCTAAATAAAAAAAAAAAAAAAAAAAAAAAAAGCCTTAGTTGATCAGGCCAGTCCTTAACACAGCAGGGTTTTATTTTTCAAATAGATGTCACTTCGTGTCATATTGCCCATCAGGCAGAACTATGCTACCCCCTCTCCCCCTGCAAAAAAAAAAAAAAACTTCAATGGCACACCAGGCCTTAAGGTTGGTTGTGACCCTGTTATGCCCCCGTGAGCAGCTTGTTATAGGCCTGTTCTTTGGTATGCAGATTGACCTACGACTTGGTTGTAAACCAGGGAAGGCTTCATTGTAAAGGTTTGGAGCCAAAAGTCTAAAAAATCCTGTTGAACAAATGTGCATCCTAATCATTAACATATCTGATCAGCATACACATATATTTTGAGGGTTTTAGAGGTAGTCCCCCCTAAGTTAAATTCTACTTTTTGAGACTTAATATTTTCTAAACATTGGTAAATCCTTTATATTACCAATTCCACTCTTCTACATCAAGGCGGGGAAGTGGAAGGCTACCCAACATATGGATGCTTTTACTACCTCCACAAAATTAACAGTAAATGGATCTCACACATAAAGGTGAAATGCACAATGCTGAACTTCTAGAAGATACTAGAGAAACTAGACCTCCATGAGTTTGGCAACCTGTTTTCCATGAACGCACTAAAAGCATTCTGATGTTGCCTAGAAAGAGGTTTCTCCACTCAGCTCTCTGCTCCCAACAACAGTTCTAGAATTAATAT
This sequence comes from Microtus ochrogaster, assembly GCF_000317375.1. NCBI lineage: Eukaryota > Metazoa > Chordata > Mammalia > Rodentia > Cricetidae > Microtus > Microtus ochrogaster. The sequence goes on from NW_004949098.1 coordinate 14,840,244, forward strand.
TCCTTCCCTTTGAGAAGATTCTGAATCTAATCTGCTCTGAGCAGATTCAGCCCACAGTGCACAGTTATTCAGGGGCCTGCCCTATTCAGGGAGTTGCAGGCACCGCACTGAACTTGAAAGGATGGGGAATCTGGCTGCAGTTTCTGAAGCAGAACTGGTGAGGAACCACCTCACTGATTCCCGCACCTCACCATCTGTTCCTCCCAGTCCAGGGACAGCAGCCCCTCACTCACCATGCCGCGGTTTCCTTGCTTTCCCAAGCGCTCCACGCAGTTTTAGTTGAACAGCACACAAGACTGACTCCACTTCCACTTCACTGCCAAGCTGGAACCCGGAAACCGGAAGGGCCCCCCACCACTTCTGATTGGCAGGTCACCTAGAGGGTCTGATTGGCTAATGATACCTGAGTGACAAGTGCACCTCCCATTCAGTTAGTTTGTTCTTAAAGACTCAGCATAATGTTATCTGACACTGCTTTACAAACCAGGCAAAGACCTTTTCAAGATTAGCAGAGACATGTATTTCAATAGCATTTGCCATTGGATCCAATAGCAGATCCTACTATCTTCCTATAGGCACTTCTCCTTCTTTCCTCCTGGACGATAGGTGGCTAACCATCTTGCACAGCCCTCTAAACTTTGTGAATAGCGTAATTCCTTGTCGCGTGTGTATTCCAGAAGAGATTTAAGGATACAAAAAGGAATATTTGTTCTGTAGTTTCATGCTGAGGTAAAATGAAGTAAAGGTGCTTTTTCTTCCTGGTTGTCACATGTACCTCAGAAAATCAGGAAAGAAAAGTAGAAACCAGCTCTCGCAGGGCAGGTGTTGCGCGCGGCGGGAGCCAAGGCAGTAGTAGGGCCTGGCAGGGCACAGTGGGGGAAGTAACTCAGGTCACAGGCCAAAGGCCAGAGCAAGGAGGCGCCGGGAACGGGTGATCCGGAGCAAATGAGCTCAAAAGGACCGGATGAGGGTGTCAGTGTCCCCAGAGCGTATGGGGTGGAGCCCGGGGGCGGGTCCAACTGCGGAGCCCTGCGGGGCAGGGGTCTGATATCTGGGCGAGGGGCGAGCAGCATCCACTTCTGTGGAGTCGGGAGGATCCCAGTGGCGCCCAGCTGTGCAAACAGGAGGAGCGCCTAGGCGACCCAGGGGAGAGGGGCGAGAGTGCTGCTGCAGCCGCCGCCTGGGCCTCAGCTCCGCTGAGGGCTGTGCCAGCCTCCTCGGCCCCCACACAGAAACTTGTCACCAACAGGCGACAGCGGGAGCCCTAGCCTCCAGCGGCGGAGTGGGTGGGCGGGGAGAGGGAGGGGACGGTTGGTGGTCGCTGAGACGAACGGGTGGGCAGACCGCGAGTCGCCGTGTAAGCCGGGAGGCTCGGGGCCCTGCGTCAGGCGCCGCTGTGCAGCAGCGGAAGTCATTTGTAGCAGCGCCGTCCCTGACACGGCCGGAGTGTCTCAGTGCAGCAGCCCGCGACCCCTCCCCTCCGCCTGCCCGCCCGCTCGCCCCGGGGCCCCGCCCGGAACTCCTGGAAACCCCCGCAGCCGTTTGTCCCACCGAGCCCGCTGAGCAGCTGCCAGTCGTGGCGGCGAGTTGCGGGTCGCCGGCAAGCCGGAGCGCGGAATGTGCCCGGCGAGAATTTTGTGGCAGGGGCTGCTGAGCCGGCCGCCTGCTAGATGCGGGCGGTCAGTCCAGTGCACACGTCATTCCCAGATCTGGGACGAAATCCCTCTCCAGACAACTTCCCAAATTACTTATTTTTCCCTTTATTTTATTTTGGGCTGGGGGAGGGGAGGTGGAGGCGGGAGGCCGCACTTGATGGACCGGCCTAGAGAGTGCTTCGCTAACTTTCAGCTGCTGCCTGGGGTCGGTGGAAGGGCAGCCTCCCTGGGCCAGTTGCTGGAGACTTGGAGGTGTTCCCTGAGGGAGGAGGCGCCTGGGTCGCGCGGATTCCAGTTTTACTCTTTCCCACCCCCTCTCATTAGCACACGGGCTTTTCGTTCCGGTCAAAAATGGTAGGTCTCTGGGTTTGGCAACTTTTCTGTGGATACGGGTTTTTGTTTTTGTTTTGTTTTGTTTTGTTTCACCCCCGAGTCCGGAAAAGAACGTGCTTTTCGCCTCCAGTGGCGCCTCATGGATGCATCAGGAGCAGGTCTGATTACTAGAGCATGGCGAAGCCCATCCACAGCAGCTATGTCCTTCAGCAGCTCAGCAACCAGAGAGAATGGGGTTTTCTATGGACATCATTTACTTCCAGGCACACAAAGCGGTCTGAGCTGTCTTTAGCTCCTATTTCAGAATGTTCTTCATGAACCATCATTATAATAATGCACAGCTGAATCTCAGCAACATGAAAATAAGCACTGAGGGGTTTGGTCTCATTTTGCAGTTTCTGTATTTAGGAAAGATTATGATTGCTCCTTCCAGTTTCGTGCAGTTCAAAGTGGCAATGAACTACCTACAGCTATACAACATGCCTGACTACTTAGAAGATATACTGGACGCAGACTATTCTAGTTCAAAGTGTTCGTCTTTTGCTTCAAGCAAACAGTGGAGTCTGGAATGGTGGCTGGTGAAGACAAAAGTAGAGCCACCGAGATGAACTGAATTGTTATCAAGGTGGAGCCGGAAGATATTCCTACAGATGAGATGAAAGACTTAAATATCATTAAAGTTGCTGCCACAGACAATGAGTTAGAAGATAAAACTGAAGAGGTGTTTTATTGATACTATGTTGAGGCAGATGTTAGCATTAAAAACAGTGGTAGGAAAACCCTAAAGCCTATAAGTGTGGAGGAGAGAAGTGATTTAGGAGGTATGAGACACGCCATCCCCCCCACACACACACCACCACTAATAGCATTCCAGGACAAGAGGATGCTGACAATACATGTGAGTTGTGTGGACTCCCAATAACTGAGGAGGACCTCTCATCTCATTAGCCAAATGCATTGAAAATACCTGTGCATGTGGTAAATGTGGACAAATACTTGTCAAGGGTAAACTGTTGTGCCTTGAGTATGCCCTCCACCCCCAGAGGACAGGACTACAAATTGCAAGGTTTAACTCTTTTATTGCAAGTACAAGCAGGTACAGGCAATTACTGGTTGACCAGCAACTTCCTCTTCACTACCCCGAAACAACAAGGTAGAGAGAGAGAGAAGTTAAAAATGCCTTTGTGGGGTTAGTTTTTAAAAGTTGCAATCTACAAAAAAAAAGCTTTTGGAAGTGGCTTTTGGCATGGGTTCAGGGTCTTCTGCTCCCTCCCATCCTGCTAAGTTGGCTTTCTCTTTGTTTATCACCAGGTGGCTGGCTGGCAGGGCTAAATGACCTTGTGCTTGGAATCTCCCAGGTGAGAGGGGGGAAGGAAAGTGCTGCTAGTCTGTGTTTCTAATTTTAAAACCTTTTGCTAAGAAATTCTCGTCCCTTTGAAAATAAGGGGTGAGGGTCTCTCACGAACAGTTTCAGGAACATGCTCAGAGATGTGGAGAACCTCAGGAACTGACAATAAATCAGCTAGGAAATGCCGACGAGAAGATGGACATGGATGAGAGCCATGAGAGCAGTCTGAGACAAGAGACATGTTTGAAATGCTAGACGATTTCAGGCACAATCGTTGCCAGATAAACAGTATCCAGAAAATGTGTTATTTGAATATTCTGCTCCTCCATTTTGGTGTCCCTATTGTGGCCAGTGTTTTGAAACTGAAAATTTAGTAGTTAAGCATATGTCTAGCTGCCTGACCAGGATATGTTTAAGAGTGCCATCATGGAAGAAAATGAAAGAGATCACAGATGAAAATATTTTTGAAATCTGTGTAGAAAAGGATTTCCAGTGCTGTCATTTGAGAGAACACTATATTGTTCATACAAAGGAAAAGCAGTTTGTGTGTCAGATATATGGCAAGTTTCTAAGAGTGGCAGTTGTATCTACAAAATGACATGCACAAAGGCATGGCCAGGTGTAATTCTTTTAGCCACCAGTAAGGCTGTACTTCTGGGTTCTAAAGCCGGCGCACGTACCCCCTATGTGCCCATGCGTGGGTTGCCCGTCATCTGTGTCATCAGTATCTGACGCAAAAGCTCCTGTACGTAGGTACAGGGCGTAGCATGGCCCATCAGCAGCCTCTGATGTAGCTACGTCTTTCCCCTTGTGCGCATGTGCTAGGAAGCCTTTAAAATCTGGACACACCATTTTTACCCTCTTTTTCCTTCCACACCGTTTTCTCAGTCCCGTTGAGTACAACCCCTCTGAATAAACTCCTACATGGGTTCATTTGCGTTTTGTGCTTTCTTCTCATTCCCACCGATATCTTTACCAGGTACCATTTGTGATCAAGGAAACTTCTGTAAATCTGACCATGTATGGCATATGATTTCCCATTTATCTCCTGGTGAGACTAAATACCAGGTCTGCTTTGAGATATTCCCAAATAATGAGTAACTGGAGCAGCATACGGATATTCATCTCTATCCGTGTGGAATATGTGGAGAAAAGTTTAATTTGAGGAAAGATGTGAAATCACATTATAATGCTCAGCATTTGGAAAGAACCTGAGAAGCTTCCTACTGTATGAATGCTTAGTTGACAGGCAGAACACCAAATCGAAAAGGATATGAGCTATTTAGACACTGATTTTACAAGAAGTGTTGGGAGAGATTGGCATGGCCCTTTTACGTTAACATTTTTGTTTAGGACCTTAAGTATATTTTAGGCATTCGTGTTTATCATTTTTGATGTTTCTAAAAAAAGATTATAGGTCTTTCTCCACTCAGAAGACAGGATTCCATTCTTTATGAGTTTTATTCCTGAAATTCAGAGCAAAGAGTTGGCAAATGAACATTAGTAAAAAGTGTAGTCTTCATGGAAACTTGAACAGTTAGAGAATAATTAGGCTGGGAAGAATGTGTTTATGAGCACTACTGTTAGCCAGAAAATCTTCCTCAGTGATCAGGTTAAAAAAACAAACAATCAAAAAAGCCAACTGCTTTATTCACTGGTCACTAGTCACTGGTTCACATGACTGATCAAATGAGTATGTATGTAGAAAGTGGATTTATTAGAATTATTTGCAAACCCTGGTCCAAGTAGTCCAACAATAGCTGCCTACAAATGGAAACTTAAAGAGTCCAGTAGTTAGTTGTTCAGTCCATTAGGCAAGTTGTCTCAGCTGGTCTTCCATATATACCAAAATTTTAAAGAAGCAGGAAAGGAATGAACTTCGTAGCCAAAGATAACACAAGCAGGCCAAAATGGAGAGCTTCTTTCTTCATTATCTTTTATATATGTCATCTAAAACCAGGTTTAGTCCAGATTAAAACTGGATCTTCATCTTTGTTTGATTTACTTTTGCCTGTTTCCAAGACAGGGTTGCTCTATGTAGCCTGGAATGTGTTCTGTAGAGCAGGCTGAACCTAAACTCGTAAAACCTGACCACCTCTACCTACCTCCTGAGTCTTGGGGTTAAAAGGTGTGCACTGCAACCAAGAAGCTAAAGGTGAATCTCATCACCTAAAATGATCTAGATTAAAGATGGGTTTTTAATTTCAAAACCTTTAAGAAATATCCCTCACAGGTGTACATAACTCTTTGGGTTTAGATAATTATGGAGGTAGCAAGTTTGACTATCACAAACAGCCATCACAAGTATCAAGACAGAAGAAATCATAAAAATTTCTTATCTAAAGCAGGAAAGGAAAGCATGACAGAGATTTCCAAAACAACACTTTTCCTAAACAATAGAAACATGGGTATTTTACTTAGGGAGTCTGGACATATTCATGTGGAGTTTTTGTAGTCCTAAGCATGTTCAGTTATCAAATTCACTTCTGATCATGACCACTATAGGCTAAAAAAAGCCACCCAAAACAAAGCAAAACAAACAAACAAAAAACATCAATCCATAAGCACCCTGACCCAGATCCAGTGAAAGAAATTCATCTTGGCTCTGAGACCTGAGCCAGGGAAAGAAAAATTTTATCCCTTAACCCAAGACCCAAGAAACACACACTGATTCTCACACCAGGCCAAAGAAACATCCATTGTCCCTAGAAGCAGAACTGGTGAAAGAAATATTCCCTGGCACTAAGATTAGAGCCACAGCTCTAAAAAGGATCATTGAGAGAAAAACAGTTTTGTCCTGAAATCAGAGTCATCCCTGACCTTGACCAAGTAAACTAACCAATTCCTGAGAATGGAAAACTAATCAATCCCTGAGCAGATAAACTTCTCCCTGGGAAAGCTCTATTCCTGAGGAGCCTATGTAAACCCTTCTGCCTGTTCAGTTGCAGGCTGTCATTCACCTCACCATCAGAGGCTACCACTCTCCTGGCCTCCACATTCTCCAATAAATCTCCTTCTCCAAAGAGACTTGGATGAAGATCTTCATTCCACATAGAATACAAGAACCTGGCTGCGACATCCCTTAGGGGACTAAGCTGAAAAACATTTCTAAGATTCTCCCTTAGGGGGCATTAGCAAGTCTGAGCAGAAGAAGTGATAGCTTTTTCCTGGAGCCAAAGGAGATTACTCCATTTCTTCAAGACTTCCCCTTTAGCACAGTGTTCACAGTGTTAGCAGAAGAAGTGCCTTCTTGGATTGCCCAAGAAGGGGATAGCTCTATTACTTTCCCTTAGAGGAACAGAGAAGAGCTCAACTGTAGGGGCACTCCAGGAGAGGAGGGGAATTGCTATATCCTGAAGGGAGAACAGGAGTCCCCACTGCTTCCCAGCTACAGGTACCCTGGCTTCCCAATAAGTCAAGACACTTTCCTCTTCAGGGCCAAACTGTCCCATGTGGCTCTACCCCTCCAGAGGTGTCCTACTGTGGCTCTACCCCTCATCAGCTGCCCTATTGCAGCTCTAGGTATAGCCTGGCTTCCCTGTGAGTCAGGATATCTTTGAGGTCCAGAGCTCTTAGTCTCACACTTACTTACAATCACAATGTAAAATCAGGGACATTTAGGGACAGTCCTACCTCAGAGTCATGCAGGAATATATATAAATTACAAAAATTATAAAAAGAAATGCCTTTGGCATGTTCATCTTGTACCACAAGGTCTTCGATAAAAATCATGTAAATGACACTGAAATGTAGACTGCTTTGGAGCCTATGTAACATGTCAATCTTGATGCTTGATCGAAAAGATAACTATACCAATGCTATAGTTCTCATAGATACAAAAGAGGAAACAAATACAAAAAATGTCTAGGAATTGTCACCTAATATCACTGTACACTGTGCTCTCATATGAACCTTTAAGATGATCTATCTATATTAAATTCAAAACAAAGCAGGTTTTGCCACTGAGGAGGCTGGCTTGACAGAAGGCCACAGCTGCTTTCATGGAAGACCAGAAGGAGTTCATGTTAACTAGCTTTGGCAGCTGTCTCTCTGAGGACTGTGACACACTGTTAAGAATTCATTCTTTCCTTTTTCTAATTTATTGCTTTTTAGTTCTATGGTGTTTTCCAGGTATGTGTCTTTGACTCCAAAAGAGACCCAAGAAGGAAATATTAACTGGGAAAACTGGACGTGCAAGTAAGTAATTCCAAAAATTGTGAGAAATGAGGGAAACAGCTCAATACCCAATGTTCCTTTTGAAAGACCCTCATTTTCAAGGGTGGTGGGAGAGTCCCCCAAACTCAATAATCCAGGCCAACAGATGCATTCAGCAAGAGGTGTCTTTATTGATCACACAGGCACGTGTGGGTGCATCAGCAGCTCATGCCTGCTGAGCACCCCGGGCAAATTCAAACAGCCATATTTATACAGAAAAATAATAAGAGGGTAGTATAGCACAAGCATTTCATTGGCTCTCAAATTGGTGGGCTTAGCTCATCCTGGGAATGGCCCCATGTCTATTCTCAATTTCCCTGAAAAACCATAACAACAGATAAAACACCCTGCAGCCAGTTGACAGTTTAGATAGAATGCCTTGGGGGGTGGAGTATTCCCTCTCCTCAGTCCTGAAAAACCACAAAGCTAGATAGAGCACTCTTCAGCAAGTTGACAATTTAGATAGAATGTCTTGGGTGTGGAGTATTCCCTCTCCTTAGCGTAGTCTGTGAGTCTGCAATCCATAGATATCCAGTTTTAGCATCGGCTGAGCCAGGGAGCCCAGCTAAATTTCTGCAGAGTTTAACATATTATGTGGTCATGGGGGTCCTTTAAGTATTGGGGGGGTCTTTTACTCTGTAATAGTGGGGCATCCATCTTCAGCCTACATGTCTAGCATATTTGAGAGACTTTTCTGTGAAGCAGGATATTTTGAAGGTTTGTCCTGCCTTGTCTTGGTGTAGGAGGGTCTTCTTTCTATGTGTTGCTTTCATTGGTTAAATAAAGAGACTGCCTTGGCCTTTTGATAGGGCAGCAGCTTAGATAGGCAGAGTAGACAGAACAGAATGCTGGGAGAAATAAGGGAGAGGCAGAGAGCCACTGCCATGAAGCTGCCAGGTCAGAGATGCTGAATCTTTCCTGGTAAGCCATGAGCTCGTGGTGACATACAGATTATTAGAAATGGGTTGAAACAATATTTGAGAGTTAGCCAATAAGGGGTTGGAGACAATGGGCCAGGCAGTGTTTAAACAAATACAGTTTCCATGTAATTATTGTGGGTGTAAACTAGCCGGGAGCCGGGCAGCAGGAATGCAGCCCACTGCTCCTTTTCTACATTGTCTTAACAATTTCTGATTTTTTTTTTGTGTGTCTTACTTGTCCAATTAGGACAGCATACTGTCAGCAGTGGAGGTGAGGGCACTTTTGACACAAAGAAATTAAATTCCAGATGGATTTTCTTTGATGCCCATTGTCTTCTCTGCAATAGAATAGTGCTGCCAAAAGCAGACATGTCTCATTGTTACATAAGGAAAGAAACTATGTTATTAAAACATCTTAAATGCCATATTCTGCAGATATTTGAAGTGTTTCAAGATGACATGTCTATTTAAAGTGTATCTGTTTGACCTTGAATACATGCCTAATATGACTACAAGTTCAAATGTAATAGCTGTCTAATTACTAACCTGCATTTTTATTATAATAAGCAGTTGGCAATTATAACTTTCAAGAAATAAAAAATTTTATTACATTATTAAATGAGAGAATTAGGTAAAATGCCTTGAAGAAGAGTAGAAATGTATATACAGTATGTTCTAATAAAATTCATTTCAAATTTGTATAAAATACAAATTTTTTACAGTATACAAAAATATAATCCAATGCAAAATATTCAAAAGTACTAGTTGCTTTTTGAAAGTAGATTCAACAATCTACCTTTTAATCTTATCATATCTTCATCTTCCCTCTTTTCTTTTCAGAGTAGTTCCAATAATCTACTCTTTTAATCCTATCATATCTATATCTACCTTTTCTCTTTCCAAATCAAGAACCTTGAATCATATTTCCTTTGTTTAGCTTTTTTCTGACCATTACCAATCGCAACTTGTAACTAATCACCCTAAACAATGACGAATATCCATGAACCAATGAGATAACAAAAACTCTTGGGAATGTGGTAGTTGTGATCTTAAATTTACTTTCTGCTCTCTGAGGCTGAATGATTCTTTAGGAGATCCTGAAAATAAAAATTTTTGTTAATTGTTAAGTCCTGTTAGAAATAGTTGTATCAATTTGGTTGTCCAGACTCTGGGTAATGGGAAATTTCAGGTCTTTTATCAAGTTCTGACTATAGTTGTCTGTTAGGCTGGATTATCTCTTCTAGTGGCCTCAAAATTTTTCTGAGGATATTGTAGTCCAAATCGGATATTTGTGTGTTATTTTCATCTTAGCAGTTCTATCATAATCCTGGAGGAATCATCATTGTGTGGCTAAATCCTCCTTTTGTAGACTTCAGAAGTCGCTGTTAGATGTGCTCATGGTTCACTGAAGAACTGATAGAGAATCATATCTGAAATCATGTACAGGAGGTAAATGAAATAGTATTTTAGTATTAGTACTCTATATTATCATTAATATCATGACAAAATGTTTATTATATATACATATATATGTATAAGTATATATATATATATCATAAATCTTATACCATAAGATAGCTGAAAAAGAGTTAATATAATTCAAAAGGATTAAATACTTATTTTTTTACTCTCCCATATCAGGTGGCTCATCAGACATGAGTCAGAGATTCTGGGTTTTACTTTAATAAGCATGCTTGGATTTAGAGAAAGAGAGAGCCAGGCTCTAACTATAAAACCAGCTTTAATCTTTAACTGGCTTGGAACTACAAAAGATCATTTGCATTGTATCTCTGTTGAGAAAAGCATAAACAAATATATGGGAAGTTTTATGAAATTTTATCCTTTAGGCAATGTGAAAGACCAATAGGCAATAAATATACTCTTTATCTTGAGACAGCTTTTCTTGATTGTTTGTTCTCTTTCTTTGGTTGTGTAATTTGTACAGTGGTTTTCAGATTCCTTAGCTTGATAGGTTTATTCTCCTGAATAGACTGAAATAAAACCCTACTCCAACCCTAATTTGGGTGAGATTCTCTTTTGCAAATTTATATCTGATCAAATGAAAAGCATTTGTTATTTTTATAGGTTTGTTTAGATTAAACAGGCATGCTGTTTGATGAACCATCATCTCTTCTAATTAAAAAAAAATCTCTTGTTCAAATCAAATCTTTATCAGTTTTCATGGTACCCATAGATTTTCTTCTCCTGTGGAAACAAAAGCAAAACGTCATTCCCCAATGTAACACGTCTTGGTTTCCTTTCTGAAGTCAGTACATTTTAGAAGTGTATCCGCTGATTTAATTCCCAGTTTTTTTTCTATTATCCAATGTCTCTCTGAAGCTGTTGTTTCTTTATGATTAGCATTCAGAGAATTCAAATTAATAAAACATTATGCAATCTATTTCTGGGGATCATTATCATCCCTCCCTCTTTAACTTATCCTGTACAGTATGATTTGATCTTTATCTAAGTGTCTGCCCTGTAGGACTGTGTTATATTCCTGTATTATACTTTATATTATAATAAGCAAAAAACTGTTTCAATTTCTTTGAGTTCTGTGCTGGAGCATGCTCAGTCAGTTGTACAGGTATACCCATGATGGTTGTAAATTCTAGCAAATGTGTCATTACTTAATCAGCCTTTTCCAAACTCAAAGTATCTGTTAAAAGTACTATAATTTCTGCTGGGTCTACCCCTGCTAATTGACAAGGTCCCAATTTTTCTTTTAGAATGAACTTAGAGACATTTTCTACATACATTTTTAAGTTTTTACACAATTTATGTGGTAAATAATCCATTCTAAGATATTATCTACCTTTTGCATTAAAATTCCTTCCTGGGATGTTTTGAGGTTAATATGACCAGAATGCCCTTAAGATTCAGATCCACATGATCCACATATGCCTTCTGCAATTTCTCTTCAATCATAACTAATTTTCTCTCAGTATCAGCATAGAATTCCCTGACACTATTTAAGTCTTTGTCACCATCTAAGGTTCGGTTTAAACTAATCAAGTCCTATTCCAATGATGTGCCATATATAGGAAATGTCTCTTAGCAATCTTTGGAAGGCATTAAGGATCTGCAATCGATCTGTCCTAATTTAAACTTTTTGTGTTCTAATTTTTCATAAACCTATTTAATAACCTAAATAATAGAATCTCCTCTTTGAATTTTTTTCATGAGTAATTTCTAATCCCCAAGAAGGCAAATTTTTCTTCCTTCAAACATTCTTTCTAAAGTTTTTACATTTGAATCAAATAGTAAAATTTTATCAGTATCCTGCCTGTAGGTCAGAAGAGGGCACCAGATCTCATTATAGGTGGTTGTGAGCCACCACGTGGCTGTTTGGAATTGAACTCAGGACCTCTGGAAGAGCACTTAGTGCTCTTAACCGCTGAGCCATCTCTCCAGCACCTGATATTGTTATTCTTAGAAAAAAAATATTGTTTCTTGGAATGTCTTGTCTCCAATCCCTTTTAAAGCGACCTTGTTTGTTACATTATAACATTTGACATTTTTTTTCTCACACCTCTGCATATCAACTCTCCTATTCATGCAACATCATGATCATGAGATTCAAAATTAATTGTGTCTCAGTTCCATTCATCCAAAGCTGCATTATGACTAACATGAGTGTTTCTGTTTTATTAATAATGTATTTGTACAGATGTTTGTATGTTGTTTGAATCTCCTTATCATATGTTGTAACATCAATTAAAAGAATACCAGTGGTTAACAGATGCAAGTTTGAAATGCTACAAAGATGTTCCTGAAGGGACTTTGACACTATTTTAAGTATATAATACATTTGGGTTTGTTTGTGGGATAGTTATGTTTAGGCAAAATTATGACCAAGTTTTTGTTTTTTACTGTTTTAATTTGGCAGTTAACCATGACATGAGTCAGTATCATTGAATGCCAAGTTGACAAGGTGTGGATCATAATAGCTATTCTTGCCTGTCAACTTGACTATATCTCAAATAAACTGTAATTCAGAAATTGAAGGCACAATTGTGCCTGAAGGCAAGGAGATAACACGCCATTGATTCAGATCCTGAGGCTGAATGAAACAGATCTTTAATCCAGACCTTGATGCTGTAAGGTACACCTCTAATCTGGGTCACTTGTCTTCTGGAAGGACAGTGAAAGAAGAAAGGTGGTGTGGCAGTTTTTTTGTGTGCTTTCCCTCACCCTGTCAGCACACCCATTCCTTCAACGACATTGAAGCTTAGTTCTTTGGGATGATAGCATATGCAAAAATGAGATGAGACACCCAGAACTCATGGTACTCAGGAACTTCTAGATTCTTGTACTTTCCATTCAGAGCTAGTCATTTTACTGTAGCTTGTAAGTCATTGCAACAATTTTTCATATATATGTATATATATATATATGTGTGTGTGTGTATATATATATATTTATACACAAACATACACAGATAAATAGGCAGTCATACAGACAGATCCATAGATAATAGAAAAGTGGATAGATTCATTTCATAAGTTCTGTGACTATAGTTAACCTTGACTAATACACTAGGATTTCAAGTCAATACTTCCTAATTTTTGATTCTGTTCTAAATATACATCTGAACAACTTTTAGTAAATATCTCAGTACCACATTTCACACACTTGCAGAACTATTGTATAAAGCTAACAAAGATTGGAAACAGTGAATCATAGGGTTTGATGTTTTTTCTGATGACAAATTTATAAGACATCGGAGTCATTAGATACTTATCAAGATATGGTTATTTTTTGATCAAGTTGATAGGTACTTGTTACTCAGTGAAAAGTTAATTATATGTTAATATAATCTTGTAAGCTATTAGTCTTTAACTAATTAAAATGCAATAATTAAGTAAATTCATGCTTAAAAGAGAAATACCATCATCAAAGTTCCAATCACCAAGGAAGGAGAAAGTAAACTCTGTCCTCAGTTCTAAATCCACCATTTAGAATTGTACTTAAAGGACTAAATAATGGGGCTGGAGAGATGACTCAGTGCTTAAGAGTGGTATTTAAAGATAAAGCAAAGAAAACCAGCCTACAAGTCACAATTCCAGAAAACTTAGACAACAATAAAGAGACTAAGAGAGACATACATAGATCTAATTTGCATGGGAAGTAGAAAAAGACAAGATCTCCTGAGTAAATTGGGAGCCTGGGGACCTTGTGAGAGGGTTGAACAGGAGGGGAGAGGCAGGGAAGGGATCAGAGAAAAATGTAGATCTCAATAAAAATCAATAAAAAAAGAACATTGATTACTCTTCCGGAGGACAGGGGTTCAATTCTCAGCGTTCACAGAGTAGCTCAGAAAACATTTTACACCAGGCAGTTGTGGCACACTCCCTTAATCCCAGCACTGAGGAGACAGTGGTGGATGGATCTCTGTGAGTTCAAGGCCAGCCTGGTCTACAGAGTTAGTGCCAAGATAGGTTCCAAAACTAAACAGAGAAACCCTGTCTAGAAGAAACAAGAAAAAACATTTCATAATTCACTTCTGCTTTAGTAAACAAAATTCTGATAAGCCCTGGCATTTCCAGGAAAGCACAAACTGAAGAGCAAAGCAGTGCTTACTGCTTGAAGGGGAGTCAGGAAAAAGGTAAATACTAATCCAAACATACATACTAAGTTATAATTCACAGTATCTTACAGTATATCATGGAAAATGCATAGTGATTGATTATTTATTGTTGTAGTCATTACATATATACAACATACTTATATATGCATTATATAT
>NW_004949098.1:14855245-14876593 GCF_000317375.1 Microtus ochrogaster
GGAATATATACATATTAGAGTACTACTCAGCAGTAAAAAACAATGACTTCTTGAATTTTGCATGCAAATGGACAGAAATAGAAAACACTATCCTGAGTGAGGTAAGCCAGACCCAAAAAGAGGAACATGGGATGTACTCACTCATATTTGGTTACTAGCCATAAATAAAGGACATTGAGCCTATAATTCATGATCCTAGAGAAGCTAAATAAGAAGATGAACCCAAAGAAAACATATAGGCATCCTCCTGAATATTAACCTTCATCAGGAGATGAAAGGAGACAGAGACAGGGACCCACATTGGAGCACCGGACTGAAATCTCAAGGTCCAAATCATCAAATTATTTGAAGCAAGTATGTAATTAAATTTTTATGAGAAAATTACCCACGGCCAACACATGAATAAAATGTCTTTTAGATTCTATGTATTTTGTATAGGTTTATTAATTTACCTGTTGATCATATATTTGAGAACTGTAGATGTACAAAATAACACAATCCCATTTGCTATTATTTCAGTTTTTTTGCTCTTGTCTCTCTTAACATATATTATAATCGTAAATTTTGTTGCAGGGAAGGCTTTTAGATATCATCTAATGTAATCCCAAGTTTAAATATCATGAGATATAACCTCTCCATTTTTCTCTTTTATACTCGCACTTTTGGAATGGATTGGTATTCTAGAGTGCTATATAGACTTATTCTATTCCTACCAGAGAAGTCTTACAACTGGCTTTTGTGATTCTACTTTAACAAAATGCAGCTTAATACTAAATAGAAGAAAAATGATCAGAGACTATAGTAATATCCTCGGAACATTTGTCTGAAAAGAATTCGAGAATCATCTTCTTATTCCACAAATTTCAGTAACTTTGATATTAAAAAAAGGTCTCCACACTTGTTACAGAATCAAATAGATAGAAATCAGTTACTTATTAGAAAAAGAAAGCATTTCTTTAATGTAGGAACAATGCCAATAATTAATAAATGCATCATTATTTTCAAATATTCTTTACCTTTATGAAATATGTTTCTCAGTTGGGGGTCGTACATGCCTCCAATTCCAGCATGTGGGAGACAAAGCCAACCAGGTATCTGAATTCAAGGTCAGCCTGGTCCACAGACCAAGTTACAGGACAAGAACTATGCAGAGAAATCATGTCATGAAAAGTTACACATACCAAAACAAAAGAAATATATTTCTGTAGACAGTGACATGGGTCAGGGTGATACAAGAAATGCATACACCCAGTCAATAAAATACATTCAATTTATATATACAGATATATAGATATAGATATACACACATTTCTGGACTCTGTGGGATTATTTTGAAAAAAAACACACACATACATTATCTTTGAGCAAAAGTGATGGGGACACATGAGGGAGTTTCAGCCAAGGCTGATCAAAATACATTATATACATGTAGGAAATACTCAAAATTTACAATGTATTAAATGTATTCTCATTGAGTCAATTATTTCTTTATTATAGATGCCGGTGCACAGTTCCTAGATTTAAACTGTCCTCCCTTGGGCTCCTCAGCAGGTGTAACTACAGGAGTGTCACAGGATCTATTTACATTTTGATTATTCTATCTGCTGTAGGTATATTAAGAACATTTTACCATGGGTAGAGCTCTATGGGAAGGCACAGGTCTTGGGTTCAGTCACTAATACAGAGGTAAAACAGTTTCTTGTTTTCAGAAAGTAGAAAATTACACAAATCATTAAAAATATGATCAATCTTTATTGTTTAAAAGCCTAAAATGAGTTAAGGATAAGATATAGCTTCCAAAATTTAAAATATTAAATATATATTAAATAAATATATATGTGTGTTTGAAGCTAATTAGGAATTTCTGTGGATTTCTTTAAAGGCAGTAAGTGTTTTTCAAGTACTCTTTTTTGAAGAAATATCTGTTTGCCACATCCACGGCTGTCTCGCCTGTGTGACAAAATGCCTCTCAGGTGGTGGCCATCTCAAAATGAGAGACTTGTGCTTCCTGGAGCTTGGCCCCGGCGGCTCCCTGGCAGTCTGCTCGAGTTGAGGAGCCTGATCAGCCTCAACGATCTCGTTCACTTTGTTCCTGGTGATGGTTTCTTGCATTGACTCTGCTATCCTTTCTTCTGTTCTATTTTTCTCTTGACAAAAACTTAATCTGTTCAAGGAACCAGGAAACATTCCCAACGGCTCCTTGAATACGGAGGAACTGATGCATCAGTTCCCTCCCTTGATTCAGGCCATTAATGTTATGATTAAGACTCTGGCTCACTCTCTGGGGGAATTTATGGATACCCTAGAACAGAAAGAGTTCATGATAGGATATTTGGTAGAAGAAGGGCAAATTATGAAGGAAAATGTATGGAATGGCATGAGATACCATTTATGGAGAAGTTAGCCAGAATGAGAAACCCCTGGTGCATTTTAGATGGGAAAGAAAGGCAGGCAATTCTTGATAACATGAAGCCAGCCATTCAATATTGGAGCAAACCCTGGGGGTGGAATCCTGAAGAATGGTGTTTGGGTTACCTTGATTACCTTGAGGGCAGATATGATTTAGGCCATGAGAAAGAGCAGTTGGTTAGTGGTGTGAGATGAATTTCAAAGAAAAGCTCTGCCCACCTGGCCCTGACCACAAGACTTGCTAGCTGGCAGTGATTAAATTCTTAGACCCATTTCTGACATCAAATTGTGAAACTAAGTTCTGACTAGAGTAGAATACAGAAGATAATTTGACTCTGCAGCCCCAAATGAAGGCTGCAGGTATTCTTGGATAATTAAAATCCTTTTATTGCCTTATATATTTGGTGGGGATATATAAACTGAAAAAAAATAAGATGGAGCAATGAGAAAATAATAGCATGAATATTAGAGTGCAATGGAAACCAAGATGAGAAAATAAAGTAACCATTAAGAGGGAATGTGTTTTTCCCTGTCCCTAAAGCCTCGCTACTCAGCAGCATTAACTTCACAGCACTTCAGTCTGCAAGCTAGTCTTGTTTGTGCGTTCTGTAGAAATGGAAGTGTCATGACTTCCCCATCCTAGATTTTTTTGTGGATAGTTGAAATTTTCTAACTCTTGTTCTTTGTCAGTTTCCATTTGTTCCTGTAAGAATGCTATAAAGCTCAGTCACACTTGACAAGAAGTTGACAAAGCAGAGTAGAATATCTGGGAATGTGAATAAATTCTAGGTTATGTCTCATCTGAACCAAATCTCTGAAATTTTCTACTCCACAGGAAACAGTTTCTACAACTGGTCAGTGTCAGGGTAATCCAATCCAATGAGAGCATCTTCTACCAGAGCAGGCCTAAGGAAATGACCTCCACAGGACCAGGTATGAGGGACTGGTGGCCAAGAGAGCAAGCCCAAGCCAGTGACCTTCTGCTAAAAATGGTAGTGGAAGCCTACAAATTGAGGCAGAAGTCTCATTTCTTCACAAAACTACATGTGGCTTATTTTTGATATCATTTGATCAAATAGAAATTGTTGACATTATCTTAAACCTCATTGTTAAAACAAATGATTTTGTAACCAATGTCTACTACATTGCCTTAATGCATCCAATAGTACCATCAGGCCACAGTATTTAAATTCTTATCATTATTGAAGGACATTCTCAGGATACTCCGAATTCATACAATGATGGAAGGCAAAATGTGTGTTCTACATTCCCTAGATATTGTTTTTATTTTTAAAAGCAAACACTTGATATTTCAAGTGCTCATTCCTCTTTTCACAAAAATATCACAGAAATCAAAGATTTTCATCAAAAGATCTTTTATCTGATAGCAACTAATAAATAGCATGTTTGATGATTATAGGAGATGTGGAGGTCCTTGTTCAAATAGAGAAGTACTAGGGGGGAAAAGAATGTTAAATACAGTCTGAAGCCTTAAAAAGAAGGGATGCACAGCCTGTTTTCTGCCCAGGTGATCTTTGCAGAGTTTAAGTTTCTAAAATGACACCTGACTCTTCCATAAAACCTTAACATGAGGTTGGTTTTCCCATCAAACTATAGAACCCATATTTATGGAAGGTATAATGTAGTGGGGGGCTACAGGCTGCATTCCTGCCACCCAGCTCCTGGTTGCTTGGCTAGCTTATGCTCCGAAATAACAACACACAAACTGTATTCTTTTAAACACTGCCTGGCCCATTTCTATCTAGCCTCTTCTAGGCTAATTCTTACGTATTAATTTAGCCCATTTCTAATAATCTGCGAAGCACCACTAGGTGTGCTTACCGGGAAAGATTCAGCATGTCTGACCTGGTGGCTGGCTGCATCGCGTCTGGCTGGGAGAGGGGACCATGGCGTCTAAGCTTACTTCCTCTTCCTCCCAGCATTCTGTTCTGTTTACTCCTCCCACCTATGTTCTAGCCTATGAGGGCCAAGCAGTTTCTTTATTACTTAACCAATGAAATCAACAGGTTGATATATGACACTCCCACATCATTTCCCCTTTTTCTGTTTAAACAAAAAAGAAACGCTTTAACTTTAACATAGTAAAATCACACATAACAAAACAGTTATCAAGCAATATTTATAGTTACAATATCTATATCTACTTTATCCTTTACCATAACTAAGGAAAACTATAACTATAACTATCTATCTATTCTTCAACTCCATCAAAAACTCCAGAAGGATATAATACTACCTAAGTAAACAGGAAATAAGCAACTTCTAAAACTCTAGAAATGACAGAGACATCTCGTTGCCTGGACAGTCACCCAAAGTTCCTCTGTACCATTGGGGCATCCATCTTCGGCCTACAGGTCCATAGTATCCAGCAACATTTCCATGAAGCAGAAAATTTCAAAGGCAGTTCAGTCACTATCTGCTGTGTGCTGCAGAATGTCTTGCAGACTCTTTCATGAATCAGGAACTCCGAAAGATCATCTCACCTTTAGGCAAGTTCAGCAGTCCTCTCTCTGCGGGTTCTTTGTGTCCAATTTATGCAACAGTCCAGGCAAGAACAGTTTCTTGCCCAAATGGCTATCAGACTCCATAAGGATCCTCTTCGATGCCCATTTTCCTCTTGAAGTAGATTGGTGCTGCCAGGAGCAGATGTGTCTCATTTTCCTGAAAAGTCCTAAGTTATTAAAACATTAAATGTCCTATTCTGTAGTCTTTGAAAGATATGAAGAATGCCTATCTGAAATATATCTATGCACATCTAGAAAATCTAACATGACTACAAATTTAACTATTATAGATGACTATCCATTAACAACCTATATACATTACATTTTTAAATGAACTATATAATCACAATACCTTAATCAATATCAGAAATACACACACACACACACACACACATCTATGTAACAAAACTGACCTTAAATTAATATCAGTAAATCAAGATTCATATCAATGCAAATTATTCATACCTATATCATATCCCCCTTTAAATGTAAAAGAACATTTATAAACCACATTTGGGAACATGGGTGCAGTTTTTTTCTCGAAACTGCTTCCTGCTGAATGGGGGCGTCGTTAATTAGGTCTTTCATGGTATAACCTGTGTGCTAGTTTCATCTCAGTTGGCAGTTGAGCGAAGCAATTTTTTGAGGGTGCTCACAGAAATCTTTCAGGAGGGCGTGGTCTATCATACCATATTGGAATAGAAGCTATCCACAGGGTCTCATCCTCTGTGAAAACAAAAGTAGAAACTCCTTTCCAAAGCATCATATCCTTAGATTTAAATTTTAAAGTCAAGGTATTTTGAAAATATCTATGTTGGATCAGTTCAGCAGCATTTATAAACAAGTATCTTTTAGCAGTTGTTGCTCCTTCCTCAGCATTCAAATAATTCAAAGAGAGCATAATAACATAAAGTATCAATATTCTCTGTGTATTTTCCATCTTTGTGCAGCTTTGTTTTAACCTCTATTTCGTTTATTTTTACTTTTATTTTTTGCTTTTTGAGACAGGTCCTCTGTATATCTTTGACCTGGAATAACTCTGTGGACCAGGCTGTCCTTGAACTCTCAGAGATCCACCTGACTCTGCCTTCCAGGCATTGGGATTAAAGGTGTGTGCTACCACACCTTGAAGTCACAGAGGTCAATCTCCCTCTGCCCCCCAAGTGTTGGGATTAAAGGTGTGTCCTACCACACCCAACTACTTTCTTTCTTCCTTTTTTTATTTTTAAGAACTTTAACTTTTAGCCTGCATATATTTTTAACACACTGTAAATCATTTAGAAATTTTCTTTGTCTTTGAATCTCTCTTTACTGTATATCTCTCTTTTTCTGACCACATGAGTCTTTAATTTACTAAGCAATATCAGTAGGACTATAGCTGTGGCTTTGACGGCTGGATCCAGCCCATTCTGTAGCTTTCAGCCTCATGGCGGAGGTACCGGCTGTAGCCATGTTTATTGCCACAACTCTATGGCTTTTCAAGGTCCTTGCCAGCAAACAAACTGCAGCGTTATGTCTACAGACAACATTCAAGTCTTCTCTCTGTAGTCAGCCCTCCTGCCTCAAACAGTCAGAGTTTGCCCTGGCAGGATGGCCCAGAAGGCCAGCATTTTAAAACAGCACAACTTTTTTCCTGCAATGGCTGAAAACCAAAAAGCATGCCTTCAGCTTTTCACCAACACCGTTTTAAGTGTTTCGTGGCAGGACCTCTTAAGAGCTGCAGGATTTTGCAGCTGAAGCTGAGTCAGGAAGCCTCTCCTAGATGAGGCGCTTGCTTGCCTCTAGCAAGCAGAACAGAACCGAGAAATTGCTGCTACCAAGAAAACATGCTTTACTCTTTCCCAAGCTTTCTCAGGCTTTCAGTGGATTCAGTTGTCCACACATCTGGGCGCCATTCTGTTGTGGGAACTGCAGGCTGCATTCCTGCCACCCCAGCTCCTGGCCGCCTGGCTAGCTTATGCCCCGAAATAACAACACACAAACTGTATTCTTTTAAACACTGCCTGGCCCATTTCTATCTAGCCTCTTCTAGGCTAATTCTTACGTATTAATTTAGCCCATTTCTAATAATCTGCGAAGCACCACTAGGTGTGCTTACCGGGAAAGATTCAGCATGTCTGACCTGGTGGCTGGCTGCATCACGTCTGGCCGGGAGAAGGGAGCATGGCGTCTAAGCTCACTTCCTCTTCCTCCCAGAATTCTGTTCTGTTTACTCCACCCACCTATGTTCTAGCCTATGAGGGCCAAGCAGTTTCTTTATTACTTAACCAATGAAATCAACAGATTGATATATGACACTCCCACATCAGTATAATTTGTATTTTACAAGTTGCTTAGATGTAGTATATTTATTTGTCTTATTTTGTGTTTTATTGTGCACAAGGCATTGAAATAAAAATCATTTGTTCTAACGATGAGGTTAAAGATAATGCCAACAATTTCTATTTGATCATATAACATAAAAAATAAGCCACATATAGTTTTTGTGAAGAAATGAGACTTCTGTCTCAATTTTTTTCAAATTGTACTGATCTTAATTATTCCTAAAATAAACTGCATGGAGTCAGACTCATGAAGTTTGAACCAACATCATCTCTTAGTTATGATGACCCCAACTGCATTCCTGCCTTCTGTTGATCATTAGTCAATTGACCATGATAGTCACAGAGACCCCACAGATGATCAAAAACCAATATTTATTTTTGTGCAAATTGTTCTTAGTGAAATTCTCTCAGAGGGCAGCTTTTCTAGATCTCTGTGTTAGTAGAGTAGAATATTAGGCTTGAAAGGAAAAAAAAACTTAACAAAACAGGACAATAACAATTTCAGTTTATTAATTAGTGTTAGTTTCAACTTGTATTGAAAACAAAACAAAAAATTGCAAATTACCAACATTTACTCCTTATGTATTACCTTGATTCAACCCAAGATTTATACCTGTAGAAACAAATCAACCAAATATTGTCAAGGCAGTGGGGATTAGAATGAGCTTTGGCTCACATGGATTTTCTAAAATTTCTTTCCTTAGAATTTATATGAAGCCTGGTTTTCTCTAACTCATTGGCCATGCCAAGATTGCTGTAGCTCAAAGGAATATTTCCCTGAATGTAGCTCAATATGTGTAGGGGAGACATCTTAAAGGGTTGAATGCTATGAGTTTTGTAATGTCTTCTATTGAATGCTTAGGTTGGGGTTTGTTCATTAACCCTGAGAAGAGATAAACAGGGAAAGCTGCTTAGTCCTACCAGGGATGTTTGTGTCCTGAAGTATGACACTTCAGATATTTTATGCTTTATGTGTAGTAATGGACTTGATTTTCCTTGCCTTTTACTCTTCTGATTTTCAGTTTGAAATTTTTTCCTGACCCATGGTCAATGAACCTGTCTGGGAATCCAGGGATCATATCGCATAATAGCTTTGGAAACTGACCTAACTTCTCAGAATCCAATAGAGGTAAGTATCTCCATTACTGTGTAGGAGGTTCTTACTTTACCTGTAGGAGATGGTTCTTTAAGGGAAATTCATGGGTAGAGTGGAATCAGAGTAATCACAATAACCTCAGTTGATCCTGAAATGAAAAAAAAAAAAACCCAAGTGTTTAAATTTATTTGCAAATATTGGAAGTTATTTTTATCATTTGTTTTTCTTCTTTTCAGGTTGAATCACTTTTCATGTTTATGACTTCATACTTCAAATTATTTAATTCCAAAGGTTAATCCAAAGGATGCAAAGCATGAAAAACTTCCTAAAATTCAATGAAATGTTGACTTCAGCAGCTTGCATACCAAGGTGAGATTCACACCCTTCCTCTTTGTCAGTGAATCTTCGCAGAGCACAGCCCCTTTGTTGGTTTTGCTCTTCTACAGTCTAAAAAGTCTAAACACCACATGCTCATTCTGAAGGACCATTGTGCATATTCTGCAAGCAGACACAACTTTTACTGATAGTAGTAGAATCCTCAAGCTTACCATCCTCTTCCATCTCCTTCCTCATCCATGTCCTTACTTGGGATCCAGAGCACTAGCTGTTATGGGGGTGGGGTTCTAGAGATGGGAGAAGACTGGAGAAGAGAATAATTAGAATTTGTTGCATGAACTTATGATACTGTCAAAGAATTATTGAAAGTTTTAAAAGTAAAAGCATATTCAAAGTTAATATTTACATGGGTAAACTATTCTTATCTACTTTCTTAGTTCAGGTGGGGTTTGACCAATTAGGTTGATGTTTTAGAATTTTAGTACCTGCATTATTTAGAGATTCTATTGCTAGGAAGAGACACCATTACCACTGCTATTCTTATAGAGGAAAACATCTAATTGTGTTGACTTTTCTATAGTTTCAGAGGTTTAGTCTATGATCATCATTTCAGGGAGAATGGTGCCTGGAGCTCACAGTGATGCATCTTGTAGGCAACGGGAAGTCAGCTAAAACACTGGTCAGTATCCTGAGCAAAGGAATCATCAAAATCAGTATCCACAGTGAGTGACATACTTTGACCAACAATATCATACCCACTCCTACAAAGCCATACTTCTTAAGAGTATCTATCCCTATGACACTATGTATTCCAGTTACATTCAAACTATTATAGTCTTCAATATGGTACAACTAACATGGGATATAAATTTAAGAGGAAATTTTCATTAAGATGTAGTTATTTGGGTGGAGGCAAAGATGACTGGCCCACACAAAATATGGCTAAAGAATTTACCTTTGATTTGTATCAAATAAATCACATATTAATCAGTTAACTCTTTTTTTCCAGTTTTGTACGTGTGTAGGAGAAGAAAAAAATGTGTGTACGGTGTGAACCTACATGATTGATCCACATATTTGTGGAGACACATTCATGTGTGCTAGTGCATATGTAGTCCTAAGGTTGATGTTAAGAACTGTCCATAATATTTTAAAATTCATTCATGAAGGAGAGAGACTTTCAGTGAAAGCCAGAACTAGTTGATATATCTTGTTTTGTAGCCAGTTTGTGCTGGTTTGTTTATTTAGTATGTATTCTGATTTTGGAACTACAGGTTCCTAACCCACAAAACATTCATATGAATGGTAGAAATCCAAACTCCTATTTTCAAATTTATGTGGTAAGTACTTTATTACCTGAGTTATCTCCACTGCCCCCAACCTAGTGACTTAAAAATTGTGAAACTAGGTTCATATAACAGGAACATATGTATAACATACTAAATTCATTTTACAATTTCAATGGTAAATATGCTACACAATTAATACATATGACATTTTCATAACTAGGGGAAAAACTGAATAAACATAGGTGCCATTTATGTTTGGCACAGACTAGAATCAATTTAACATAATGCTCTGTTATTTGTAATCAGAAAATGCTGGGATTCAGTTTGTGGTATGGCGGGAATCAACAATACTGTTGCACAATACACTTTAATGGAAATAGAAAAGATTATTAAATCTTTGTAATTAAGAAAAATAGTTATTTGTTAAGATAGAAATGTTTCTTTGGGGGGTATTGCTGGCTGTCACAGAAGCCTTAAATATCTCTCATTATCAGTTATAAGTCTGCAATAATCAATAACACTGCACAGGAAGCTTCCTTGCACATAGCAATTGGAAGCAGCACAGACTATGGAAATCCAAATGGTTTCTGGATGCAGTGCTAACCAATGACATTAACATGGCATGCAGGAGCAGCATGGAACACTGAGGTCTTTTGAGAAAATTTAATATAGAACATGAATGTTCCTCATCTGGTTTAGTTGCTGCTCAGTCAGGGAATCATATGCTTAGGCAATTCCTGTTTCTGAGCAATACCCTAGAGAGCCCCAGACTTCTGTGTACTACACCATACTGGCACCCTGTTTGCAGCTCTTACGTAGTTCTTCTGGCTTTCTTTCCTCACCATAGCAGGTTGAGCAGTGTTAGGAGCGGCAACAGTGGGGTTACATGCTGAGGGCAGAGTCTGGTTTGGGCCCAAGCCTCCTGGCATCTCAAGAATGTGCCCATTTCAGCAAGGACACAAGTAAATCTAACTAGCTCAAACATGACAAACATGGATTTCTCAGGCTTTGCCTCCCCCCCCCCCCCATTTCCTCTGTCTCACAAAAAGACCAAAAACCGAAAATATTTGCTTTCCTAAAGATTGCCACCAAGGTCACTTCCCTTATTTAGTCACTTCTTTCTCCTGAGGCTACCAACATCAGTTATTAAAGTATTGAAGTCCTGGAATCTAAATCCTGCTTTGACTCACATAAAAAAAACATGCCTAATTAAAATAAAACATGTTTTCCTAACACAGGGTTTCACCCTTTACTTTTATAAACCACCATTGCTATTTATCTATGGGCCATGTCTATCTCTCCTCTATCCAGAGGCAGTCCTTTATCCCTCTGGGACACCTACACCTCCCTCTGCTTGTTCCCTCCCTTTCTCTCTTGACCTCTATGTTCTGTTATTATTATTATTATTATTATTATTATTATTATTATTATTATTCTTTGCCCTTCGTCCCTCTGGGGTACATAAATCTTTGTGCTGAGAACTTGGTCCTGTGGTTTCTTGAGTCAACTCTCAGGTTCTCTACACACATGATCAGAAGCTGGACTTCTATAACTTCCATTGTGAGTTCTGTACTTCTCCTTTATTCCACCATGTTATTTTTCCCAAACCATGAAAACCATTTTTAAAAGAATCATCCACTGTGATCTGTCTTTTCTTTTTTTTTCTTTGGTTTTTCGAGACAGGGTTTCTCTGTGGCTTTTGGAGCCTGTCCTGGAACTCGCTCTGTAGACCAGGCTGGTCTCGAACTCACAGAGATCGGCCTGCCTCTGCCTCCCGAGTGCTGGGATTAAAGGCGTGAGCCACCATCGCCCGGCTTTATTTGTTCTGGAGACACACCATTCTCTACAGGCCTGTCCTCTGCTGTCACATTTCCCTTCAAATTCTGTGCAGGTCTCAGTATCCTTGGAGCAGCCTTGAGGCCCTTGAGGTACAGGTGGCCACCTCCATTTTCCAATTAGAGCATGTTTGATTAACCACACAGGACACTCCAAAATATTGAGCCTATTAAAAGTTCACCTAGATGAAAGAAAATGATGAATCCTTAACCTTCACCAGAAATTCCAGCCATTTCTACCTTACAAAACTGCATAATTCCCTGCAATTGACACATGCCAATGATACATTAAATAGAACATTGACTAGAATGAAGATTCTGGTAATGCAGATGTTGAGAATCATTAGCCACAGTGAGTTGTGTCTTTTTAATGAGTCACCCATCCTCCTGTAACCAATTTCCAAGATCGGAACCTATAAAAAATTCCTGTTACTCATTTGTTCACCCAGATATGGATAGTACTTCTTTTCTCAGTTGCTGTTCTGTATGAGATGAATAGACATTTCTGTGTATTTCTTCAGAGAATGTCTCCAGAAGACATCAAAGTACCATCAGACATTACTGTCCTCAATATTGGTGAAGTAAAACTAAGAGATCAATATATTAGCTGCATTATTGTCCTCTGAGGCCCTCACCTTGACTTAAATAACATCTTCCTTTATCTTCAATCATTTTTCCTGCTATGAATCTGGCCACTAATTTTCTCTTCTTTTAAGGGAACCACTTATATTATGTTACAAATCACTAAACTGACCCAAACTGGATTATGTTTTTAAGAAATACACACACACACACACACACACACACACACACACACACACACACACACACGAGTCACATTCTGAAATACTGGTGCATTTATCCTCAATAGAAGGCTCACAATTTTGGATGATCAATTCCTATTGAGATGTTCACTTTGATATTTGATTAAGACAATGTCTGCCATATTTTCTGCTGTACAGTTTCTGTTTTCCTTTATAGTAAGACAGATTTACTTCATAGTCCTTAATACCTCACTAAGATTCTATTACTACTTAAACTATTACTCTAATTCAAAGATACTGATTTTAAAAGTCTTTAATTTGATCAATTTATGCCTTCCCTTATGAGGCTTCCAGTTGTATCTGATTCCTTTTTTGCTTAAATAATTTCTTAGCTGAAAATTCTAGATGCAAAAATTGAAATTGAATTGAAAAAGTTTTTCCTTTTCAATTTATGGAATTTAGAATTTTTGTGGTTTTGCTTGACTAAATAAGTCATTCCTTCTATACTAAGGAAAATTGTTTATATGATTCGATTAACAAAAATCTACACAGAGGCATATATTTGTATTTCTAGCAAAAAAGATGAGGGTTGAATGTTAAATATTTCTAATGCTATTTTAAAAAGTCATACTTATTTAGATATCTCTTTTAATTCATTTATTTATTTTTGGTTTTTCTAGATGGGGTTTCTCTGTAGCTTTGGAGCCTGTCCTTGAAATAGCTCTTATAAACCACACTGGTCACAAACTCACACAGATCCACCTGTCTGTCCCTGTCAATTGCTGGGAATAATGGTGTGCACCACCACCACCAGGTTTACATATCTTCTTTAACCTGCTTTCCTAATATAAAATATCAGTGCTATTAGTTCCATTCATTCATCTTTTTATTTGATCTATATGTATTCAACTCTATCATTATTTGTCATCATCTACAGCTCTTTTGCAAATATCTTCAAATCCATATACATAGCTGTTTCATATTGTTATCTGTCTGTGACATGCCTCAAGCAGTTTTAAAGTAACTAATATACAAAGGCAAACAGAGACATGCAGAGATATTTCATGTTTTTCTATGTGCAATCATTACAGCTTACTGTCCTAACCAGACCTATTGAGAACCATGTTTTCTAGTATACATAATCAATAAGAGCATGATAAAATATATGTGTTTATAGGAAATAGTAGATTCAAATATATGAATGAGCAGATGTTAGAGGTCATCCACAATTGTAGAAAATGGCTTGTATTAACTTTACATGGAGAACAGCAGCAATAATCTGTGTCATCTAGGTATACTAGGCAGAGATGCACTCACTTTTAAGCAGAGAAAAATGGAGGCCCAGTTTCCCTACAGAGCAATATGGGAAAATCCTTACTCTGACTGCTCATGTTGAGAGAAAGAAAACAGTGAAGGCATAGTTAGAATAAAGCATATTGCTTAGCTGAAGATCATAGTTTAGTGATGGCAGAGTCTCTTACTTCGTGTAAATTATAGCTGTTGTCTTTTAGTTATTTTGGTTAATATCATGCTTCTGACTACCAGTATGTCTTGGAAATTGAGTGAAAGAAAGACATTTTGTCATCAACAGTACATACAAGAAAACAAAATAACACAAGGATTCTGTGAGACCTACTTATTTATTTATTTTTATATAATATTTTCTCATTTTACATAGCTATTCCCATTCCTTCTCCCTCCCTGCTTCCCACCTGGGACTTACCACCACCTCACCACCCATCCACTCTTCAGAAAGGGAAAGGCTTCCCATTGTGAATCAACAAAGTCTGACACATCACTTTGATGCAGGACCAAGGACCTTCTTGTAATATCTGGGCTGAGAAAGTCATTCCTCCAAGGAAAATGTGATCAATATGCCAGTTCAAGCACCAGGATTTCCTGGCCCCACTTCCAGTGGCTCCAAAGACTGTCTGAGTCTCTGTAAGATTTTTTTTACTTCTGGCATTATACTTTGTGAACAATTCAAATCATACATGAAAGTGTAGCACAGAAAAAATTCAGTATATCTGCATCTAATCACATTACAATAGCCCATTTTCACAGGGTAGTAATACTACTGTTTATTTGACCCAACAGATTCCTTATAGGAAAATTTGCACATTCTTCGTTTGGCATAGAACACTTGGGGACCCAGGCCTTTGCTGATTTCCTGTCATATAACAACCTGGCAGTTTTGTCTAATTTAACCAAATCCTTGGGGACAGCCAAGTGCCAGAGTAGCACCCATTGATCTGAAGACTTCTTAGTAAGCTTCTCAAAACCATAGCAGGTGCCAGTGTCACAGGGAAAAAAAGTATAAGGCATTTGGCTCCTGTTCATCTCTGATGGCTACTTCTGAGGTTCCTGTTGTTTTTCTCCCAGATAAGGAAAGATGGCTGTATGGTAACATTAGAGGGCCCCTTTTTTGTCCTGGTCACCCAGCTAGCTTAAACCGAAATAATCACTGCCTGGCCTGTTAGCTTTAATTTCTTATTGGCTAATTTTTACATCTTATATATTATCATAGCTAATGAAAACTATATTTATAACTATTTATTTTTCAACTCCATCAGAGTCTTCAGAAGAATATATTATTACTTAACTAAATAGGAAGTTCATTGTAAGCAACTTCTAAAACTCTAGAATTGACAGAGACATTTCACTGCCTGGACAGTCACCAAAAGTTCTGTAACATTTTGGCATCCAATCTTTGGCCTACTGTCTCAATGTATCCAGCAGACATTTCTATGAACTAGGAAATTTGAAAGACTGTTTTGCATATATTGGCAGTTTGTCAATAACTATCTTCTGTGTCCTGCAGAATGTCTGGTAGACTCTTTCACAAAGCAGGAACCCAAAGAACCATCACACCTTTAGGCAAGTTCAGTAGTCATTTTTCTGTGTGTCCTGACTATCCAGTTCATATAGCATACCATAATGAGGTCTAGGCAAGGACATTTTCTTGCCCAAATAGCTAACAAACTCCATAAAGAGCCTCTTTGATGTTCATCCTTCTCTTGAAGTAGATTGGTGCTGTCAGAAGCAGATGAGACTCTTTGTCATGAAAAGTTCTAAGTTTTAATATGTTTAAAATGTCATATTTAATAGGTCTTTGAAAGGTTTGAAGATTCTCTATCTATCTGAAATACATCTTTATATATCTAGAAAACCCAACTAATATGACTACAAGCTTGAATATTATAAATGACTATCTATTAACCTATATTTCTCAATTATATATTATATTTTTATATAAACTGTGTAAACACAGTACTTTAATGAAGAGCAGCCTTCTTGCACAGTCCAATGTGGCAGAAACATGTTCACTGACATTGAGAGCCATTTTCTTTGCCCCAGATCCAGGATCACAGTGGGTCTATGAAACCATTAAGCAGTTTTTAACACAGACTGATTGTTTGGAGGGATATGTTTGTCAAATGAACTTTCAACTTAGAATATATATGATCTATATGATCTTAATTGATTTATTCTTAGTGTCAGATATAATATCTATGAATAGGGACAGAGTATATCTGTAGGAATTATCACACTGTATGTACTTTTGCATCTATATTTAATGCCTTCTTATTGATGTTTCCTTATTTCTTGATAGCAAGAAGTGGAGTGTGTGTTCTGTTTTTACACATGTGTATCTGACATTATTACTTTTTTCTCTTATCAGGCAGAGTGAAGAACCCTCCAGGCTTTGAGTTTCTGTAAGTTTTTTTTTTTTTCTTTTTCCTAGCACTGTAGGATTTCTAGTGCAGATTTTCCTCTTGGCTCCAACTAGGTCTATTACCTATTATTCCAGCAGAGGGCAATATTAACACATGTTTGTTGATTCAAACTTAGTGCTGAAACCACTTTAACACTTTTAACACTATGAATAAGAGAAAGAGGTTGCTGGGCTCGTAATTGAATTAGGCATCCACAATGTTTCCAACCACTTCTCTAAGACTGTCTGACCCCACTGACACAGCCTCTGGAATCTGGCAATTCTGAAAATTCACTGTTTCCAGAGAGGAAGAAGATCTCCCTGATGTTCATTCCTGTTTATAACAATAGTCTTGGCTCAGAAGAATCAAATGTCCAAGCTCCTCTTAAAACCACTGTGAGGCAAATGGTGGGTTCATGATAGATGCTACAAAATCGATATTTATGTTTCCTTCTTTTTCACAAATAAGGATTTTATAGGAAAAGAATTCTGTGGAAATATTCTTGAAAATACCCGAGTAGTAGAATACACACTGGCACACTGGATTTTTCCGGGAATTATGGGTTCTGAGCCAGTTGATTAGACTGGGATGAATGAGAAAAGCTTAACTAAGGAGCTCCCTCTTAATGAGGAGAAAAATTTGGGGACTGAGAATATTCAATGTATAGTACGAAGAGTCATACTTAGCTGAACTTTAGAAATGAAAAAAAATAAATCCTACATACTGAAGAGCAGAACCAGTCATCCATGTAGGTCAAATTAAGACTGGTTATGAAAGTCTATTTGGAGAATACTCTGGACAAGTAGCAAGAAATACTGTAGAGAAAAATTAAAACAACAGAGATTTTACTTTTTTTGTCAACTTAAAGACTACAAGTTAGTGAACAGACACATTTATTTGTGAGTCAAGGGCACTTCCCGATTTTGCATATTTGCTCTTCAGCAACCAGTTCAGACTTTCTTTTAAGAGAATATACTTTGAAAAGAAGTATTTGCAGTCAGACATCATAATACGTTTGCTGGTGCAAAGTTGTAACTTGCTGTTATTCAGTGTCTTAGGTTAGAAAGAGGAGAGGCCCCAAGCTGACACTCAGAATGTTTCCATACAGAAGTTTTATTTTTTTTATTATTTTTTTTTAATTTATTTATTTATTGAGGATTTCTGCCTCCTCCCCGCCACCACCTCCCATTTCCCTCCCCCTCCCCCAATCAAGACCTTCACCCTCATCAGCTTGAAGAGCCATCAGGGCTCCCTGACCTGTGGGAAGTCCAAGGACCGCCCACCTCCATCCAGGTTTAGTAAGTTGAGCATCCAAACCGCCCAGGCCCCCCCAAAGCCAGCACGTGCAGTAGGATCAAAAACCCCTTGCCCTTGTTCTTGAGTTCTCTGTAGTCCTCATTGTCCGCTATGTTCAGCAAGTCCGGTTTTATCCCATGCTTTTTCAGACTCAGGCCAGCTGGCCTTGGTGAATTCCCGAAAGAACATCCCCATTGTCTCAGAATGTGGGTGTACCCCTCGCGGTCCTGAGTTCCTTGCTCGTGCTCCCCCTCCTTCACCTTCATCAGGCGATGAAAGGAGACAGAGACAGAGACCCAAATTGGAGCACCGGACAGAAATCTCAAGGTCCAAATCAGGAGCAGAAGTTTTATTTTTAAAGTAGCAACTATCCTTCCTTCCTTTCCTTGTCCTCCTCCTATACCTCTTTGTCATGATTTATTACTTCATTGCAAAGTATGTAACATGAAAATATTCTGGAGTCCCATTTCCTACTATCATATCTCTTTTCATCTTTCCAACCATAATATCAAATGAAGAAATTGTTCTCACCCAGTCTCCCAATTTCTTGGATGTTTCCCAGGGAGAAAGGGTCATTGTCACTTTTAGGTCCAGTTCAAGTGGCATCCTTGGTATCTTTTATGGTATCAGCAGAAACCAGGAGTCTCTCCTAAGCTCCTGGTTCATGGTACATAAACCTGGCTTCTGGAGTTCAACTCCACTTCAGTGGTGATTGGTCTGGAATGTCTTACTCTCTCACAATCAACAGCATTTAGGCTGAAGATGCTGCCATTTATAACTTATAACACTTATAACACAGCAGAAGAACTGTGTCCCGTTATTCTACAAAGCACAAAAAACACTTTAATCTTTTCAGGACAGAGTAAATTTTCTCGTAGAAGATGAAATACAGTAAAAAGTTTGAAAAATATATGACAGAATCTCCCAATATATCTTCCATGGAAGCAGGACTCAATTTCTGTCAGGGGCCTTAAGCAGCCACTTCTTGCAAAGACAAACAGAAATTGTGTAAATGGAAATAGTAGGGTAAAATAACCAAAGTTCCCATCTTCTTTTTGGAATTTCTGTGCAGGGGAGTGTTTGAAAACTGTAATTCATATTTTCCGAACTGAAATAACTGATTCTGTGGGAATGTCATAGGGATTTTGAGAATATATGCAGGGCTTTAGGATTTATATTATCTTTTCTTTATTTGTGTTTTTTTTTGTTATTTTTGGTGTTTCAAGATGAGATTTCTCTGTAGTTTTGGAGACTGTCCTGGAACTTGCTCTTGTAGACCAGGCTGGCCATGAACTCGCAGAGATCTACCTGCCTTTGCCTCTTGAGCACTGGGATTAAAGGCATGCACTACTACCATCCAGCAGGATGTATATTTTCACAACTGTTTCCAATTTAGCAGGAAAAACAGCTCTGGCCCAGAGGAGCACTTTATTAAAGAATATGTTTCTGGGAGTAAGAAGTAAACATTGAAAGAAGACTTCTCTATTACTTTTTCTTTGGATGGGGAATATTGATGAGAGCATCTTGCTGTATTTTTGTAGAATGTGCAGCACTGTGGAAATGGTTATACCAAACAAACAACCACTAATGTGAAAAAGTTGTCAAATATAAGAAATTGTCTTCATTCCACTAAGCAAAATGTAGATTGAGACATTGTATAATCTACTTTTAAAATTTTAGAGCCTAGAGGTGTACACATGCATACCTATATTCATATACAAATATCACCAACTATGTTTCTATATACAATGGTTCAAATGACTTAAAAATTATTCCAAATCATTATATTTGCAATAAAATCTTTCCTTCATATTTTAAATGGTCACCCTTTCTTGTCTTGTGGTTTAGATGCCAGTGCTTTTGTTTAACCCTGAATTGCTTCAGAAGTAGCAACTCCCAAGCAGCCAGGTGACCACTGGTCATTTATCATTATCCTAGAATGTAACATATTTTTTTTCTATAGTTCATTTTAGAATTAGGTCCTGACTTTATATTGAATGGCCATGCCACAATATGGTCAAATACAAGTTCTAACCATATCTATGGTTAAGGTGATCCAAAAATTTTATATAAGCTATATTCTTGGCTAGTATTATTTTCAATCTACATGGTTCTCTCTGATGTGACTCACTTGTAGACTGTATGTGCGTGTAGAAAGTAATAAATTCTTCACTACATTAACTTTTACAACTATGTTTAATACATTTGGCATCAACATTTCCTAATTGGCTTCAAAATTAGATATTT
Source organism: Microtus ochrogaster (assembly GCF_000317375.1). Taxonomy (NCBI): domain Eukaryota; kingdom Metazoa; phylum Chordata; class Mammalia; order Rodentia; family Cricetidae; genus Microtus; species Microtus ochrogaster. Next base: position 14,875,083 of record NW_004949098.1, read on the forward strand.
TCCTTAAAAAGTCCCAGGTTCATAAAGCCCAAGCTGTACTGAAACTTTTACCTAAAGATGACATTGAACAGCTGGCATCTCTGATTCCTATTTCTAAGGAACAGACTACAAGAGTGTACATACAATCAGGTCCAGCGTATGCAGTACTGGTGATATGATCCAGGGTTATGTTTTCATTGTAGGAAAAAGTCTATCAATTAAGCTACATACCAGACCAATATTTTCTTACTTCTTATAAGCAATAGTTATATTGCATACATATACGTTCTTATATAAGTTATGCGCTCCAATACTGTGGGGAACTAAGAGGTGAGTGAATATTCACAGGGTGGGATGCCCCACTCTCTAGGATCTCCTCAACAGAACAAAAGCACAGGTCCCTTCTCCAACACTCTAGGATTTTCTAGTCATCCAGCTGGGAGTTTTCTGCTACTAGGCTTTCCCCAACCTATCCAGACCTTATCCATATTATTAACTACACCCTGCTCCCAAACATGCCTATTCACCTGCAATATCAGTGGAACTTTGAAACACAGCTTGCACCAATACTGAGGGGACCTAAGAAGTTAGTGAACAGCCACATGGTGGAACACCCCACTCTGTAGGACCTCCTCATCAGGACAAAACACCAGGCCCCTTCCCTAATTTCCTTGACTTTTCTAGCCAGCTAGTAGGGAGATTCCTGCAGCTTGGCTCCCCTCAAATCCATCCCCATCCCCTGGAGCCCCCAAGCTACTAACCACACTAAGTGCTGAGAGCTGGCTATAATACTGAAGGGACCAAGAGTGTGCTACAACACTGGGGTGATTAAGAGAGAGCACCAAGAGAGCAAAGCAGGAGAGACGACCAAGAGAACAGCTGTATAGAGACTTCAGAGGCTTTCTGAAACAGAAATTGACAGTACAGAGCAGACCAAGAAACACTCCCAAATACTCAGACAGCCACAGCAAGGATTGGACCAAGACACAAAGACCCTACCATCTTCATTTGGAGGAAGGAATGGGTAGGCACCAATGGCAAGAATTCCTTCAACAAACTAAAGAGCAACATGGTAACACAAGAACCCAGTGGTTACAGATCAGAAAGACTTGATCTTCCTAAACCAGAAGAAGTAGAAAAAAACAACTTTAAACATTATGAAAATAATGGATACCTTTAAAGAGGAAGTGAAAAACTCCCTTAAGCAAATGTAAAAGAAGATAAACAAAAAATTGGAAGAAATTAATAAATCCCTTAAAGAAGCCCAGGAAAACCAAGAGAAAAAAACAATCAAACAGGTGAAGGAAACAGTTTAAGACATGAAAACTGAAATAGAGGGAATAAAGAAAACACAAACTGAGGAAATCTGGATATGGAAAATCTGGGTAAATGAACAAGAACTACAGAAACAAGTATAACCAACAGAGTACACAAGATAGAAGAAAGAATCTCAGAGACTGAATATACTATAGAAAAAAACTTACTGTTCAAAGAAAACATTAAATCCAACAAATATTTTTTATGTTTTTTTA
>NW_004949098.1:14883163-14895373 GCF_000317375.1 Microtus ochrogaster
GAGGCCTGCCATCCAACAAATTCTTAACACAAAAGATTCAGGAAATCTGGGACACAATAAAAAGACCAAACCTAAGAATAATAGGGGTAGAAGAAGGAGAAGAATTCCAACTTAATGACACAGAAAATATATTCAACAAAATTATATAAGAAACTTTCTAAACCTAAAGAAGAATATCCCTTTGAAGGTACAAGAATCTAACAGAACACCAAATACACTGGAAGAATATAATATCTCCTCATTATATAATAATCAAAACACAAAAGTTTAAGAATAAAAATAATATTAAGAGCTGTAAAGGAAAAAGGTCAAGTAACATATAAAGGTAAACCTATCAGAATTACACCTGACTTCTCAATGGAAGCCATGAAAACCAGAACATCCTGGATAGATGTGCTTCAGACACTAAGAGACCACAGATGCAGGCCCAGACTACTATATCCAGCAAAGCTTTCATTCACTATTGATGGAGAAACAAGATATTCAATGACAAAAACAGATTTAAACAATATGTATCCACAAAACCACCCTTGCAGAAAGTACTAGAATAAAAACCCAAACCCAAGGAAGCTAACTACATCCACAAAAACCACAGACTTCTGATAACCCCCAACCAGCATAACCCAATGAAGGGAAACACAAAAACACTACTACCGAAAAATAACCAGAGTTAACAACCACTGGTAATTAATATCGTTTAATATCAATGGTCTCAATTCACCTATAAAAAGACACAGGCTAAGAGAATGCATATGAAAACAGGATCCAGCATTCTGCTGTTAACAAGAAACACACCTCAACCTCAAAGATAGACACTACCTCAGAGTAAAGGATTGGGAAGTAATTTCCCAAACAAATGGACCTAAGAAACAGGCAGGTATATATAGCTCAAACAAGAAAGTGAATTACAGACAGATATCACTCATGAACATGGATGCAAAAATTCTCAATAAAATACTGGCAAACAGAATCTAAGAATACAACTCATCCATCATGATCAAGTAGGTTTCATCACAGAGATGCAGAACTGGTTTAACATATAAAAATCTATCAGTTTGCCTTTAATCCCAGGATTCGGGAGGCAGAGGCAGGCGGATCTCTGTGAGTTCGAGACCAGTCTGGTCTACAAGAGCTAGTTCCAGGACAGGCTCCAAAACCACAGAGAAACCCTGTCTCGAAAAAAACCAAAAAAAAAATCTATCAGTTTAATCCATCATATAAATAAATAAACCGAAAGGAAAAAAAAACCTATATGATAATTTCATTAGATACTGAAAAAGCATTTGAGAAAATCCAACACCCCTTCATGATAAAGTGATTTGAGAGATCAGGGATACTAGCATCATATCTAAATATAATAAAAGCAATATACAGCAAGCTGACAGCTAACATCAAATTAAATAAAGAGAAACTCGAAGTGATTCCACTAAAATCAGGAAAAAGACAAGGCTGTTCACTCTCTCCATATCTCTTCAATGTAGTTCTTGAAATTTTAGCAATAGCAATAAGACAACAAAAGGAGATCAAGGGGATTCAAACTGGATAGGAATAAGTCAAACTTTCATTATTTGCAGATGATATGACAGTATACAAAAGTGACTACAAAAACTCTACCAGAGAACTCCTAAAGCAGATAAATACCTTCAGTGATGTAGCAGGATAGAAGATCACCTCAAAAAGTCAGTACCCCCTTCATACACAAAGGATAAAGAAGCTGAGAAGGAAATCAGAGAAACATCAAATTTCACAATTGCCACCAATAACATAAAATATCTGGGAGTAACACTAACCATGGAAGTAAAAGACCTATTTCACAAGAACTAAGTTTTTGAAGAAAGAAATTCAAAAAGATACCAGAAAATTAAAGACCTCCCATAGTCTCAAATGGGAAGGATCAACATAGTAAAAATGGTAATCCTACCAAAAGCAATATATAGATCCAATGCAATTCTCATCAAAACTGCAACACAATTTTTCACAGACATTGAAAGAACAACAATCAAGTTCATATAAAAAAAAAAACAACAAAAACCCAGGATAGCCAAAACAATCTTGTACAATAAAGGAACTTCCAGAGGCATTACCACCCCTGACATCAAGCTCTATTACTGAGCTACAGTAATAAAAACAGCTTGCTATTGACATAAAAACACACTTATGACCACCTCATATTTTGACAAAGAAGCTAAAATTATACAATGGAAAAAAGAAAGCATTTTCCACAAATGATGCTGGCATAACTGGATGTCAACATGTAGAAGAATGAAAATAGATCCATATCTATCTCCATGGACAAAACTCAAGTCCAAAGGATTAAAGAACTCAATATAAATCTAACTACAGTGAACCTGATAGATGAGAAGGTGGGAAGTAGTCTTCAATGCATAGGCATGGGAGACTACTTCCTACATATAACCTCAGTAGCACAGACAATAGGAGCAACAATGAATAAATGGGACCTCCTGAAACTGAGAAGTTTCTGTAAAGCAGAGAACACAGTCAATAAGACAAAAAAGCAGCCTACTGAATGGGAGAAGATCTTCACCACCCGCACATGAAACAAAGGAAAAACAACACGAAACCACCAGAACCCAGTGACCTCACAACAGGAGGACATGAACACCTTAATCAAAAAGAAGTAGAAAAAAATTGACAGCATATAAAAAACACCCTTATAGAAATGGATGAGAAGTATAACAGAAAGTTTGAGGAATTGAGTAAATCAGTGAATGATACCCTAGGAAACCAAGGAAAAACAATCAAGCAGATAATGGAAACAGTTCAAGATTTGAAAACTGAAATGGAGGCAAAGAAGAAAACACAAACAGAGGGCCGGCTGGACATGGAAAATCTAGGTAAACGAATAGAAACTACAGAAACAAGCATAACCAGCAGAATACAAGAGATAGAAGAAAGAATCTCAGATTCTGAAGATAACATAGAGAAAATAAACGCACTGATCAAAGAAAACAGCAAGTCCAACAAACTCTCATCACAAAACATTCAGGAAATACGGGACACAATAAAAAGACAAACCTAAGAATAATTGGAGAAGAAGAAGGAGAAGTGCAGCTCAACGGTCCAGAAAATATATTTAATAAAATTATAGAAGAAAACTTTCCCAACCTGAAGAAAGTTGTACCTATGAAGGTTCAAGAAGCATACAGAACACTGAATAGGCTGGATCAGAATATATAAAGAATACAAGAAATTAGACAGTAAAATTCTAAATTACCCAATCAAACAATGGGGTACTGTAGTAACAGAGAATTCTCAACAGAAGAATTTCAAATGGCCAAAAGATACTTAAGGAACTGACTTCCTTAGTTATCAGGGAGATACAAATCAAAGCAGCTCTGAGATACCAACCTTACACCTGTCAGAATGGCTAAGTTCAAAACACTAATGATAGTTTATGTTGGAGAGAATTTAGAGTAAGGGAAACACTCATCCATTGCTTCTGGGAATGCAAACTTGTACAACCACTTTGTAAATCAGTGTGGCAGTTTCTCAGAAAATTGGGAGTCAATGTACCTCAAGATTCAGCAATACCACTCTTGGGATCTTATTCTCTTTGGATGTATACCTTGCTTATTCTGGTTGTAGTGGGGAGTGCCTTGGATCTTCTACAGGGCAGAGTGCCTTGCCCTCTCTTAGGATTGGAGGGGGTGGGGTAGCAGGGTGTGTGGAGGGAATGAGAGGAGGGGAGAGAGTAGGAATTTGGATTTGTATTTTTTTTAAAACACCTAATAAAAATAATAATAAAAAATAAGTTATGTGTGATATGTTGTACAATATTCTTCTTAATGCTGCTGCTGACTCACAGGAAAAAACAGTTCTATGTGTGGTTCATTAAGCTTGCTGAATACATTATAATTTGGCATTAATTATTGTCCCCTCTATCACACCCCAATAGGACAAAGAAGCAACCCAGTCTCCATTTTAACAATATCTCCAGCAGGGGGAGGCAATAGTACATGTCTACCAATTCAACATTTCAAGTCTTTAGACAACTACTCACTAGGGACAAGAGTAGTTTTTAGTTTCCATATCACTTGGCGTTTGGGGTTTTCTTCTAGTCCTTGCATATTTCTGTGAGAGTGGTGAGGGCATATATCACATTAACAGTTATTTTGTAAAGAATGGAGATCCTGACAACTCCTTTTGTGGCAGATAGAGTAAAGCTGGTGCAAAGACTCTGGCCCTGAACAATGACCTTTTTGGTTACCAGTATTAGGATCACTACTGCTTCCTTTTCTATTCACCCATTGCAGTCCTGTTCAGAGCTGATGTAGTGTTGGTTTATATATCCTTGTAACCCTAATAGAGGGTGCTTGTAAACATCCTAAACACCTTTCAAAGTTGAGAGTATAAAGTGCATAGGAAGATTCTAATAAATTATTATGAGAGAAACCATAAGACATATTAAATCTGACATCCAATATCTCCAGCCTGATCTCAAAGGATTATAGTTGGAAGTGAAAAGTTTAGCAAGGTATGTCACTTCATCTGCTATTGAGAAATCATTTTTGTCCATTTTTTTTCTGTCTCGAATATTGCTAATGCTATGAATCTATGCAAATAAATTCTTTCTCCCTGTGTGTTTTTCTTTTCTTCCTCTTTGGGAAACTCTCCGCAGCTTTTTAGGAATGAAAATGTAAGGGCCACAACTCTCCTATATACAGTGCCATGAAGAAACAGATTGTGAGCTGATGTGACTCCCAAAGGCTCTTATCATTGTTGTGTAAAGGATCCAAGGGTTTGTACTTCTCCAGACAAATAACACCTTATTGTGTGGTTTTCCACTGCCCTTCAGAAATCAATAAACAGACCAAACTCCAGAGGTCTACCCCACAACATTAGACTTAGTAAAGCCCTTTTAATGATAATGTGCCTTTCCTATGAGTAATCCCAAAATGTCACACACTCTAAAGATAATATATTATGGATGCCATGGAGGTTTAGCTAGAAGTTCAAGAATTAGATTTTAGATAAACTCTATTGTTATTTGCTCTAAGACAATGTAGTGTGTTGGAAAATTGTTTTCCAGAGGAGTGTGAAAAAGGATTGCTGTAGGACAGACATGAACTGACCCACTTATATCCATTTATCACCATGTATCATGTCTTGTTTCCTATAATTAATGTAGATTGTTCTGAGAATGCAACTTCATGAAGGAGGTAAATGTAGAAGTAAGTAGCTGAAAAGTACCTAGACACTGTCAATCCAACCATAAAACAGATGTGTTGCCTTTGAAGTGTTTATTCCCCCAAATAAACAAATGTTGTGTTTCTATGTAGACTCCCTCAAGTGTGGGGCAAATGCCGTTCACACAGACACTGTCCTCCATCAGGAGCATTCCTGAGCCTGGGACTTGGGTAACAATGAATTCATTTCTGCCTGTCTTTAGGAAACAATTATACTACATATAACTACTGTGTGTAAGTGTTCTTTGCCACACTTCTATGAAATCGTGGAATAAAATGCTATTTTGATTGACTATTATCACTAACACAATTTTATTGCTTAATCAAAATATACATATATTTGGTGTTATTACATGAGATATACTCATATTAAAGGATAGGATTAAAGGTGGGTTCATACTTTGTATCTCTATTGCAGACTTCTTGAATGCAAGCACTGTGACCATTTGCTTCAGAGTCACTGTTGTCATTGATTTTCAGGTCAATCATTTTCTGATCGCACCCACCTCCCTCTAGTTTCTGACACCTCTCCTGTGTTAATCATCATTTTCAGGCGCTGACTTGGTGTCCTTCTAACCCTGAACAATATCTTTCTCTTATAGAATGGTTCTCTGCCCATGTAATACTCTTCCCATTCAATACCCCATGGAATCCCACACTAAACTTGGACAGCACTATGGCTATAACTCCCTATATGTAGTTTCTAACTTCCCTTGTTTACACGCTTCTCCCACCACACAGTTTATATCCATCTGCCTTAAAATCAAGCTGCGAGGTATGTCCTCTTAGTATCTGGAAGAGAGATGATGTCTGGAGCACATACAAGTTCAGAAACTGTTGTACATTAAGGACAATGAGTGACTACTTCTGAGAGAAACACATATTCCTTAAAGACAATAATATGGTAAGAAGAGATTAAAGTCTGGTACCTTTATATGAAGACTCATAAGAAAATTGAACATGGATATAAACCTAGGATAATTTAGGAAGTGCTGTCATATACACAAATGGAAGGAGGAAAAATTCTATGGCCTTTTCTGACACAGGAGGTAGTAGTTCCTGAGTAGCCAAATTGTGACAAATAGAGCAAAACAAGATTGTTTGTCTGAAAAGATATGCTAGTTATATAAGGTCTTGCCCTTCCTCCCAAGTTAGGCCCTCCACTATTATTATATTATTTTTCTGGGGAGTATTTGAACAAGAAGCTGCATGGCGAGTTGGGGAGCTTCCAGCAAAGGATACATCTACAAGAGGCTCAGGGAACTTTTAGGAATGAGGGCAGAAAGACTGACAGAGTTAGAGGACCAGGAAGGTTGCTCTTAAATTTATTTTTTCTGGTAACAACAGAATCTATACCCACAAAGCTTCACCAATATTATAACTCAATTTTAAACGAAACAAGAAGGATACTAAAAAATAGCAAAGTGGATAGAGAAAAGCCTATGAGGTTTCAATTCTATGAAAGAACTAGAGATGACTGGCAAACCTGAGAGTAGGGAAGAGCACATAATTGCTTGTCAAGTGTCAAATGATCAGCACTGAAAGCATACATACAAGTAACACTATATGGACGCAATAGGTAATATTTAGGAATAGGTATGTGTAAAGAAATACCCAACTACATACAAAAACAATGAATGACAAAAGAAGCCATGAATTTGAGAAGGAGCAGGTATTTGTGTTTGGGAGAATTTGGGAGGAGGAATGACAAACAGGAAATTTTATAATTAAAATTCAACCTCGGAAACAGGAAAAAAACAAAAGAATGTACATGTCCTCAATAACATCTACAATAACCTACCCATGAAAACACATGGTAAGCATTTATGTACTGTCTATAACTGTACCATACCTGACAACTCCTGCCATGGAGGGAAACATAACAAGGGATTTTTACATGAAACGTGACAGAAATCAAAATAAGGTGCAACTCATAGACTGGTGCTGTTCTTTGGTTTCCAAAGAGCAGCACATTCCCTACAAATAAAACTATATGGTCTCTCTGATCTGAGATGTAGGAGGACAACCACAAACCAGTAATGAATTACTCTCTTGCCACTCTTATCACGGTATCTGGATTATTGATGATTTGCATATGCCCAGACCACAACCCACTGCCTTGAGATCAGGTCACATCCTGTGCTGGAGTCAGTGCCACACAGGTAACAGCACAGACATGACAATCCCCACTCAGCTTCTATGGTTGCTGTTCCTCTGGCTTACAGGTAAGGAAGACAACATGAGAGAATTTTTCAGTTGTGTGTCGTCACTGTTGACTCGTCTCAAGGAAAGTCCTTATCTAACAGTATTAAATGTGTGCAATTTTTTTCCCAATTTTTCAAACTCAGGTGCCAGATGTGACATTCAGATGGCCCAGTCTCCATCCACCTTGTTTGCATCTTTGGGAGAAAGTGTCACCATCACATGCTTGGCAAGTCAGGACATCTATGGGCATTTAGCGTGGTATCAGCAGAAACCAGGGGAGTGTCCTAAGCTCCTGATCTATGGTACAAGCAGCTTGGCAGATGGGGTCTCACCAAGGTTCAGTGGAAGTAGATCTGGCTCACAGTATTCTTTTAAGATAGGGAGCCTGCAATCTGAAGATGCTGCAACTTACTACTGTCATCAGGGTGATAATACACCTCCCACAATGATTGATGTTATTATAGAAACCATCAAGGGAAGCAGAAGTGAAAGACCAGCCTGGCCCATTTGCTCCTTCTGGTGTCTGCTCTTCAATGTGTTCCAGCTGCTGAGGGGCAGGCATAACTCTCTTGCACTTAGGACCTTAGGGTCAGCTGTACCACCTGCTGCAGAGGGAAACAGGTAGGGGGAAAACATCTCTCCCCTGCCCACATCACCATATGGCAGATGAGGGGAGGAACTACACTGTCCAAGTTCAAGATTTTGGGGCTGGTTCACCTGCACCCATGTCAATATGGTCAGCCCCACTATGCTGCCCAGACAAGGGCTATAGCTGGTAAGGGGGAGAGTCTGATCCTTGGCCCAACACATGTGGTAGGTACAAGTAGAGGAGGGTATCTTTACATTGCTCTTACCACCATAAGGCAGATGAGTGTGGTGGGGCCAATTATCCCACATAAACATCACCAGGGCCAGTTCACACTCATTTCCACCAACTGGGTCATTTCTATTATGCTGCCCAGTCAAGCAGCAGGGATTGGTCTCCTGAATATTGAAGCTTCTAATTGGGGAGGGTCTACTCTCTTGTCTGTCATTGTCGGTGAGGGATGAAGGCTAAGGAGGGTATCCCTCCCCTGCCCATGCCTTTACATGACAGATTAGTAGTGGCGACAGCTCTCCTACACTCAGAATTTGGGGACTGGATCATCCTCAGTTCCTGCAACAGGGTTGCTCTATTGTGCTGCCAGGCAAGGTGAAGGGCCTATTCTCCCAAGTGCTGTAGTGGGTGAGGGGCTGGACTAGCTCTACAGTTCTTATGACTTGAGAGTCAGCTCTCCCTCCCTCCTCAGGTACAGGGGCTAAGGACGGAAGACATTTCTTTCCCACCCTTGACACCATATGGCAGATGAGGGGTGTTCTTACCCTCATCATGATTTCACTAAGTACCAAAACAATCACTTGTATGGTACTACTCCATATCAACCCATAGGAGATAAATTAATTGAATAGGTTCACACAGAATTCATGGGATCCACAAGATTATGCACCAGATAAGTTGACATTTTGAAAGTCAACCTACCAAAATTTATATTTCTGATGGAGGTTAAATTCATGTAGGCATGGTCCATGAAAAATACTGCCTTTTGTATAACTGGTAGTCTCTAACTACAAGTACTCTTGTATGATAACATAAGAACATTTGCTTGATTATGTTCTTAGCAGCATTATTTGTAATTGCCAGAACCTGGAAGAAACCAATAAGCCCCTCAACTGAAGAAAAGATAAAATGTGATACATTTACACAATGAAGTACTTTTCAGTGGCAAAAAATGACATGTTGGTTTTTGCATGCAAATGGATGGAACTCTAAAAAGCCATCCTGAGTGAAGAAACCCAGACACAGAAAGACAAACACAGTAAGTACTCACTCAAAAGTGGATAGTAGATATAAAGCAATGCAAACTAGCCTACAGTCCACAACCCCAAAGAAGACAGAAAACAAGGAGAGCTCTAAGAGATACATACATGGATTTCCCCAGGAAGGGGAACTAGACAAGATTTCCTTAGTAAAATGGCAGCATGGGGGGATGGGGAGGGTGGTAAGAGAATAGGGTGGGGAGAAGTAATAAAGAGAGGAGAACAAGAGAGATCAGGAAGATCGAGTTGGGTAAAGGACAGAGAGAGGGAGCAAGGAAAGAGATAACTGGATAGAGAGAGCCTCTGTGGGGTTATCAAGACAACAGGAACTAGGGAAACTCTCACGAAATGCCACCCATTAATCCAGGTAAGAATCTAAGCAATAATGGGGAGAGTACCTAAACTGATCTTCTCCTGTAAACAGATTGATAACTACCTTAATTTCCATCATAGAACCTTCATCCAGTAACCATTGGAAGCAGATGCAGAGATCCACAGTTAAGCACTGAGCCAAACTCCTGAAGTCCAGTCAGAGAGAGGGAGAAGCAAGACTATGAGCAAAGGGGTCAAGACCATGGTTGGGATACACACAGAAATAGCTGACTTGGACTAATGGGAAATTACTGACCCTGGGATGACAGCTAGGGAGCCAGCATAAGACTGAACTAGGTTCTCTGAATGTGAATGACAGTTGTGTGATATGGACAGTTTTTGGAAACACTAGCAATGGAAACTGTATTTTATCCCTAGTGCATGAACTGGTTCTTTGGAGCTCACTCCCTAAGGGTTTGTCAATCTTGTGGATTTTCTCATAAAACTAGCTCTTTCTTTCACTGATTCTTTTTATTAATTTGTTTCTATTATATTGATTTCAGCCCTCAATTTAATTATTTTATCATCTACTCCTGGTGATTCTGCTTTTTTTTTTGTTCTAGAGCTATCACATGTGCTGATAAAACACTAGTGTGAGATTTCTCCACTCTCTTTATATTGTTACTTAGTGATATGATCTTTCCTCTTAGCACCGATTTCATAGTGTATCATAGGTTTGGGTATGCTACGCCTTCATGTTTGCCGAATTCTTGGAAGTTGTTAATTTCTTCCTATTCCCCTTCTCTCTCTCTCTCTCTCTCTCTCTCTCTCTCTCTCTCTCTCTCTCTCCTCCAACCCAGGGGTGATTCAATTGATCACTGTTCAATTTCCATGAGTTTGTAGGCTTCTTGCAATTACAGTTGTCGTTGAATTCTAATGTAAACAATGGTGATCTGATGAGATACAAGGGGTTATTTGAATTTTTGTCACCTGTTTAGGTTTGCTTTGTTACTGAGTATGTGGTCAATTTTAGAACAGATTCCAAGAGGTGCTGAGAAGAAGGTATATTATTTTGTGTTTGGGTAAATTGTTCTATAAATATTTGTTAAGTCCATTTGAATCATGATGTCTGTTAGCTTTCTTATTTCTCTCTTAAGCTTCTGTCTGGTTGACCTGTCCATTGAGGAGAGTTTGGTGTTAAAGTCTCCTAGTATTAGTGAGTGTGGCTTGATGTTTGATTTACTTTAGTAATGCTACTGTTACATATGTGGGTGCTCTTGTATTGGGGCACAGATGCTTAAAATTGAGACTTCATCTTGATGGATTTTTTCTATGATGAGGATAAAATGTTCTCCATCTCCTCTGAATAATTTTAGTTTCAAGTCTATTTTGTTAGATATTAGGATGACTCCATCTGCTTGTTCCTTAGGTCCATTTTCCAATCTTTTTTCGGCTCCTTACTCTGAGGTAATGTCTGCCTGTAAAGTTGAGGTATGTTTCATTTATTCAGCAGATTAGATCCTGTTTTTGTATTCATTCTGTTAGCCTCTGTCTTTTTTTGTTTTTTGTTTTTATTTATTTATTTATTTTTCATTGAGAAAAGGGAAAAAAAAGTATCCGCCTCCTCCCAGCCTCCCATTTCCCTCTCCCTCCTTCCACCCTTCTCCCCCTCCCCCAAACTCCTCTCCCCCTCCCTCTCCAGTCCATAGAGCAGTCAGGGTTCCCTGCCCTGTGGAAAGTCCAAGGTCCTCCCCCCTCCGTCCATGTCTAGGAAGGTGAACAACCAAACTGGCTAAGCTCCCACAAAGCCAGAACATGAAGTAGGGTCAAAACCCCGTGCCATTGTCCTTGGCTTCTCATCAGCCCTCATTGTTCGCCATGTTCAGAGAGTCTGGCTTTATCCCATGCTTTCTCAGTCACAGTCCAGCTGGGCTTGGTGAGCTCCCAATAGATCAACCCCATTGTCTCAGTGGGTGGGTGAGCCCCTCGTGGTCATGATTTCCTTGCTCATCTTCTCCCTCCTTCCGCTCTTCATTGGGACCTTGGGAGCTCAGAACAGTGCTCCAGTGTGGTTCTCTGTCTCTATCTCCATCCATCACCAGATAAAGGTTCTATGGTGGTATGCAAGATATTCGTCAGTATTGCTATAGGATAGGGTCATTTCAGGTTCCCTATCCCCAGCTGCCCAAGGGACTAACTGGGAACATCACCATAGGCTCCTGGGAGCCACTCTAGGTTCAAGTCTCTTGCCAACCCTAAAGTGGCTCCCTTAACTAAGAATTGTGCTTCTGTGCTCCCCTGTCCAACCTTCCTTTATCACAATCCTCCTGTTTCCCCAAGTTTCCCCCTCCTTCCCTTCTAACTTTTCTCTCCCCAACTCCCTTTACCCCCATCCCACCCCACCCCCAATATCCCAATTTTCTCCCCGGCAATTTTGTCTACTTCCCATAGCCAAGAGGATAACTATATGTTTTTCCTTGGGTGCACCTTCTTATTTAGTTTCTTTAGGTTCACCAACTGTAGTCTCCGTGACCCTCATTTAGGGCAAGAAACCAATTCTGAGTGAGTACATCCCATGTGCATCTTTTTGGGTCTGGGATACCTCACTCAGGATAGTGTTTTCTATTTC
>NW_004949098.1:14924393-14932073 GCF_000317375.1 Microtus ochrogaster
TTGCCTTTAATAATGGTATGTCAGTTATGTTAGGTCTTAGCCAAAGTTGGTTGACTCAACATTGCAAACGAGACTTTGGGTGATTGCCCAGGTAGTCAGTTGTCTCTGTCAATTGTTGCACATTTTGGATATATCTCATTTGTTAAGTAATATTTATTCCCTTCTTGGATCTTTGACTGAGTTGAAGATTATATAATTGTAGTTACTCTATACATTATTTAGACTCCTTTAGATAGAATGTTTATCAAAACTTTTGTTCTCAATATTGTTTGTTATATTTATTATTTGTTATTATTGTATATAATTGTATTTGGTTTAGTTCTGTCTTATTTAGACAAAAAGGGGAGATGTAGGGATAAGTCCCGCCCCCTAGGGGGCGTGTTCGCCTCGGGCTAATATTTGCCTATAAATTTGTTGAGCGTGCTCCCAGTCGCTGCTTCAGCTTTCCTGGTCTCCATCGCAACGGTGGTTCTGTAAGCCTATTAAAGCTATATATATTTTTACAATCTGTCTGCATTCGTTTACGCCACTACAACAGGGACATCTCACTGCCTAGACAGTCACCCATAGTTCTTCTGTACCGTTGGGGCATCCATCTTCGGCCTACAGGCCCATAGTTTTCAGCAGACATTTCCATAAAACAGGAAATTTCAAAGGCAGTTCAGTCACTATCTGCTGTGTCCTACAGAATGTCTTGCAGACTCTTTCATGAATCAGGAACCCTGAAAAATCATCTCACCTTTAGGCAAGTTCAGCAGTCCTCTCTCTGTGGGTTCTTTATGTCCAGTTTATGCAACAGTCCAGTTTCTTGCCCAAATGGCTAACCAATGCCATAAGGTGCCTCTTCAATGCCCATCTTCTTCTTGAAGTAGATTGGTGCTTCCAGGAGCAGACATGTCTCATTGTCATGAAAAACCCTAAATTATTAAAACATTAAATGTCCTATTCTGTAGTCTTTGAAAGATATGAAGAATGCCTATCTTACAGAAATATATCTCTATATATCTAGAAAATCTAACATGGGTACAAGCTTGACTATTATAGATGATTATCTATTAACAACCTATATACATTACATTTTTACATGAACTACACAATCACAATACCTTAATCAATATCAGAAATACATATACATATAACAAGATTAACCTTAAATTTATATCAATAAAGCCAAATCCATACCAATGCAAATTATTCATATTTCTATCATATCCCCCTTTAAGTGTAAAAGGACATTTATAAGCAATATTTGGGAATATGAGCACAGTTTTTTTCTCTCCAAACTGCTTCCTGCTGAAAGGGGCCCTGTTATTCAGGTCTTTCATGGTATGAACTGTGTGCTAGATTCATCCCAGTCAGCAGTCAAATGAAGTAATTTTTGAAGGTGTTCACAGCAACCCTTCAGGAGGGCGCGGTCCATCATACCATATTGGGATAGAAGCTATCCATGGGGTCTCATCCTCTGTGAAAACAAAAGAAGAAGAAACTCCTTTCCAAAGCATCATGTCCTTAGATCCAAATTTTAAAGTCAAGGTATTTTCAAAATATCTATGTTGGATTAGTTCAGCAGCATTTATAAACAAATATCTTTTAGCAGCTATTGTTCTTTCCTCAGCATTCAAACAATTCAAAGACAGCATAATAGCATATAGTATCAAGATTCTCTGTGTATTTTTCCATCTTTCTGTGGCTTTATTTTAACCTCTATTTCGTTATTTTTACTTTTATTTTTTGAGTCACGTTCTCTATATATCTTTGTCCTGGAATAACTCTGTAGACCAGGCTGTCCTTGAACTCTCAGAGATCAGCCTGTCTGTGCCTCTCAGGCATTGGGATTAAAGTCATGTGCTACTACACATTGAAGTCTCAGAGGTCAATCTCCCTCTGCCTCCCAAGTGTTGGGATTAAAGGTGTGTACCGTACCACCACACCTAACTATTCTCTTTCTTTCTTTCCTTTTTAACTTAAAAAAAAGAACTTTAACTTTTAGCCTGCATATATTTTTAACACTGTAAACCATTTAGATGTTTTCTTTGACTTTGAATCTTTCTTTTACTGTATATGTCTCTTTTTTGACCACATGAGTCTTTAATTTAGCAGGCAATCTCAGTAGGACTAAAGCTGTGGCTTTGGCGGCTCGATCCAGCCCATTCCATAGCTCTCCAGCCTCATGGCTGAGGTACTGGCTGTAGCCATTTTCATTGCCACAACTCTATGGCATCTCAAAGTCCCTGCCAGCAAACAAGCTACAATATTCAAACACTCTCTCTGTAGCTGACTTCCTGCCTCAAAGAGTCAGAGTTTGCCCTGGCAAGATGGCCCACAAAGCTGGCATTTTAAAACAACTCAGCTTTTTTCCTGCTACTGCTGAAAACAAACAGGCATTCAGTCGGCTTTTATCAACATCATTTAAGTGTTTTGTGGCAGGACCTCTTAATGAGCTGCAGGATTTTGCAGCAAAAGCTGAGTCAGGAAGCCTCTCTTAGATGAGACCGCTTGCTTGTCTCTAGCAAGCAGAGTAGATCTCAGAAATTGCTGCTACCAAGAAAACATACTTTACTCTATTCTTTCCCAAGCTTTCTCAGGCTTTATGTGGATGCAGTTGTCCACATTGGGCGCCATTCTGTTGTGGAAGCTGTGGGCTGCATTCCTGCCACCCAGCTCCCAGCCGCCTGGCTAGCTTATGCCCCAAAACAATAACACACAAACTGTATTCATATAAACTTTCTCTTAATTTGTGTAGCACCGCGAGGTGGTGACTTATCTTGCCTAACCCATATATAGTAATCTGTGTAGCACCCGTCTTACCAGGAAAGATTCAGTATGTCTGACCTGGTGGCTTGCTTCATGGCATCTGCCTGGAGAGCAGAAGCATGGCATCTCTGAGGTGTCTTACCTCACTTCCCCTTCCTCCCAGTATTCTGTTCTGTTTACTCCACCCACCTAAGGGCTGGCCTATCAAATGGGCCGAGGCAGTTTCTTTATTAACCAATGACCTTCCTCCATCATGCCAAGACATGTTTCATAAATCCAAGTACTGATTTCACAATTCTCACCTTTGGCCTTGTCTCTGCCTGCATGAGTTTGTAGACATATTTTTTTCCTGCTCTCAAATGGAACAAAATAAATAACAATGTCTCAAAATACTTCAAGAAATAAATAACATTATCTCAGTCAGAGACATCATTAGAGAGACATATTACTTCCCTGTTGTCTAGAAAAAAATCTTTTGCAATAAGACAGCAGAGATAAACTAATATAACTAAGAGGAAATAGATGTGCCAAAGAGAATTTGCAAATGATGTATGGCAAATGGGAAATGATAGTTTCAAAGAGTATTTGCAGACGATGTATTCTTTTTTATTTTTTATTTATATTTTTAATTGAAAAACAGATGATGTATTCTTACACATAAGAAATCCTTAATAGACAAAGTAAAAGCTCTAAAGCCTAACAAAAATATTTAGTAACATGTTAGAACACAATGTTAAATAAGAAGTTGCAGCCATCCATACAACAAACATATTTGGAAAGAATTCCAAGAAACAAATTCATTCACAATAGTCTCAGTGCTTACCATGATTAGCTGGAGAGGAAACTTAGCAGTGGAGAGTACTTATTGCTTTTGCAAATGACTCAAGTTCAGTTCCCAGCTCCTCACATGGTGTTTCACAGTTATCCATAACTCCAGTTCCAAAGAACCTAACAACTTCTGACCTCTTTAGAACCAAGGTACACACATCTTTTATATACAGATATGCAGGAAATACACAAAAACAAATAAAATAATATTTTGAAACTCCAAAAAGTAGATAAAATGTAAGTTATGTGAGAGTATAAATAACATAATAATAAATGATTTGTGTGTTTTACTTTTTTATATGTATGATAGATCTTCATGAAGAAGGCAAATAAATGAATTTATTGGAGCTTATGGTAACAGATGGTTAGAATGCATGATGGCAGAGTGAAGTCATGGTGGCATGAGCAGGAAACTGGTGCACAATATGAAAATAAACAAATCCGAGTAGTATATTACCTCCAGTTAAGTCACAGCACCTAAGCCTCCCCAAATAGGACTACCAACTGAGAAACAACTATTCAAATATCTGAGCCTATGGAAGTTATTCTTATTCAAACCACCATAAGCTCTATATGAAAACTTTATAATGATACATTAAAAACTTAAAATACTAGGGGATGTAAGCATACCTTACTCTCAAGTATTGCAAAGAATTATATACTGAATATGACTATACTACTGAAATCTATCTATAGAATACATGGAACTACCATAAAATTTCAATACCATTCATCCTGAAAATAAAAGAAAAAATTGAAAATAAAAACCATGTTGTTTAGAAAGCAAAAGCTCTCAGACAACCAGAACAGGCCTGAAGAAAATAAACAATGCTCCAGTCATTACCACATCAGCTCTCAAGTTGGAGTACAGTAGGATAAAAAAAATCGAGATAGTACTGTCACAAAACACAAATAAATCAAGGAAATGGAATGGAGGACTGGTTTGGGAAGTCCTTCTGTATATGTGATGCTTTTATTTGTTAATGAATAAAGAAGCTGCTTTGGCCTGTGATAGGGCAGAATAGAGCCCTGCAGGGAAAACTAAATTGAATGCTGTGAGAAAGAAGGTGGAGTCAGGGAGAAGCCATGTAGGAGAGTTATCCTCTGCTGGAGCCTTCCAAAACATTGCCAATAGGCCACAACATCATGGTGATGCATGGATTAATGGAGATGGGATAGGTTAGGACATAAGAGTCAGCTAGCAATATGCTTAAGCTATTGGCCAAATTGTATTGCAAACTATATAGTTTCTGTGTAATTTTTTTTGAGTCAGAGTGGCTGGGAAATGCATCCAGGTGACAAGGAAATGAACAAGAATTCCTCCCCCAACATATTAGAACACTAACATGGGGTTGAATACTTTCACCAAAAACCTGAGAAAGCTTGAAAAGGAATTCTAGACACAAAAGAACAGTTACGCATGGTGTCTTGGTAAGCAGCATTTTTCTTTTGGAAGGGCTCTGTTTGCTGGTGGTATGCAGTTTCTAAATTCTGTCTTCCTCGTCCATGATGCCATCACAGACTCTGGCTCTTTAAGGAGGCCAAACACTTGAATGGGGTTTATAGGCAGTATGCTGCAAGTTACTTGGTGGCAGCATGGGCCAACTGGTTACCAAAGTTGAGGTGGTGAGTGTGGTTTCCACCCAGCAATAACAGAGACAGTTAATGGACCTCTGCCATGGTGGACTGGGCAGAAACATAAAGAAAACAGTCCTAGTCCTAGCCAACTGCTTTGCAGTTTAGGAAATAATTCTGGTCAGAAAAGGATTACAGATATGCAACAAAGACAGACTCAGACTAAAAAAAAGACTTCTAAGTGGGCCATAGTGTTAGATAAATGTATGTAGTCTTGGAAGAGAGAAGAAAAAGACTATAGAGAATTGTAAGAAGAAGTAAATAGATTTTTAAATAATAAAACAAAGTCTTTAAAGAGACAGAGTAAACATATACAAAAATTGATACAGTATGAAAAATAAGTCACATAAAGATGGAATATACACAGTGAATCTGGATTATATATACTATTTTATTTTATTTGAATTTTTGACTGTGATTGAGCCAAGTACAGAGAGACATTTTATTGTTTGGGCTGTTGATATATATATATATATATATGTGTGTGTGTGTGTGTATATACACATATATATACACATATATATATACATATATACATATATATATATACACACACACACACATACACACAAACACACACATATATATTCTAAAGGCATCTTGACTTAAAAATTTGTGTCTGTGTTGCCTTGTAAAATTGGTTCTGCTTTTATTTCCACATCAGTTAAAAAGCTGTGGATTCTTTACTTGCTAATATGTTTTGATGGACGAAATCTCCCTGACAGGTTGCCATGAAAACCCCAAAATTACTTTGCCCAACAAAAAACAAGAAACAGTTTGGAGAGAAATTGGCACAGATTCCTAAATATTGTTTATAAATGATTGTTTACATTTAAAGGGAGATATACTATAAATACTTTGCATTGGTATGGATCTTTGTCTATTGATATAAGTTTTATATCAATTTTGTTACTTATGTATATATATATATATATATATATATATATATATATATATATATATATGAATATGAAGACAAAATGATAAAGAGAAACCATAAAAAATACTGGGAGAGCATTCTACTGAATACTGAAATTGTCCATGTTTAATTTTCCAAGTCCTATATACCTTAATACAAAACAAGAAGGTAAAGTAATTCTTTAACATGATTCAAAGGACAACTTGAACAGTCAATTGTTTTAACACTTTGAGGCATCAAGTCATTAGCATTATGTTGTTTAGGTAGTACAGCCACTCTGTATCCCAAAGGTAACCACTCTGCGGATAACCACTTATTACAACAAAAAGGAGAAAATGTACACTTAGATATCCTGAATATCTGTCAGGATAAAAATAGGTTCTAATTTTGGGCCTTCATAAGCAGTTGAGATGGAGTCCTAATGTTTCTGATGTGATTTGATATAGAATTACATCAAAACAGGGTATGACTAGACTATTAAATTCTCAGTGACTGAAAGGAACATATGATAATCCAGAGTATGTATTCTCGTTTGTGCTGTGAACTGATAATGAATTACATCAAGACAGAGTATGAATAGAATATTAAGAAGTTCTTAGTGTGTTTATACATGCTAATCCTCTGAGTATGTGTTCTCAAGTATGTGTTTATTCTTTTGTAGACCTTTTTGACATGCAATGTTTGACCACAATGAATACATTCATAGGGTTTCTCACCAATACAGGTTCTTTAATGTATTGAAAGACTATTGTGAAATGAAAGGCTGTAACAAACAAAATTCATAGACTCTGTCCCCAGTATGTGTTCTTTTATGTCTTTGAAGACCATTGACATACACAAAGGATTAAACACAATGATTACATTCATACTGTTTTTCTCCACTATGAGTTTTTTTTATTCATTTGAAGACTACTGTGGAATGCAATGGTTTTATCACACTGATTACAGTCATAGGGTTTCTCTCCAATACGCATTCTTTCATGTTTTTGGAGACTATTGTAAAATGGAAAGGTTTTACCACACTGATTACATTCATAGGGTTTCTCTCTAGTATGTGTTCTTTCATGTATTTGGAGACTATTATGACATACAAGAGCTTTACCACCCTGATAACATTTATAGGGTTTCTCTCCAGTATGTTTTCTTTTATGTCTTTGAAGACCACTGTGATATGCAAAGGCTTTACCACACTGATTACATTCATAGGGTTTCTCTCCTGTATGTGTTCGTTTATGCATTTGAAGACGACCATTATATGCAAAGGCTTTACCACAATGATTACATACATAGGGTTTCTCTCCTGTGTGGGTTCTTTCGTGTGTTCGGAGACTATTGCGAGATACAAAGGCTTTACCACACTGAGTACATTCATAGGGTTTTTCTCCAGTATGTGTTCTCTTATGAACGTGAAGATGACCCTGACTTGCAAAGGCTTTACCACACTGCATGCATTCATAGGGTTTCTCTCCAGTATGTGTTCTTTTATGTATTTGAAGATGACTGTGACGTGCAAAGGCTTTACCACAATGATTACATTCAAAGGG